>NC_140955.1:33026124-33158624 GCF_014529385.1 Adiantum capillus-veneris | reverse complement strand
GTTGTTATTCTCTTTGGTTTAGAGGAAAATTAATTGACATACTTAATGTTTTATTGACCAACCTGTCCATGACTTAGAGTAGATATTTCAAACAGCACCTTGCATTGTGTAGACACTGAACTTTTTTGTAAAGCTTTATAAACGGTCGATTGCTTTTAACATTCTTTTGAACAAAGAGATATTCTTATTCTTAAGTAGTCTAATCTTGTAAAAAGCGGTTATTTCTCTATTCTTGTAACCCTATCCGTGAATTATGAGAGAGATATGTGGGTTTTGACTGATATTGTGATTAAGTGGATGTTTTCTTTTACCTGAAGCTCCAACCTTACAATGGTACCGATCCCCATTGTGCATGCCTCCACAAAACCCCAATCCTCTTCTAAAAGACTTTCTGATTCCTCATAATACACCTCTTTACATACAAGCATTGCGGTAGTCTCCACAAATCCAAACTCTTTAAAAATGTGCACAAAACAATGAATAGGCAAAGACCAACTCAAGCCCACAAATGTAGAAGGTTTAGAGTATTTCAAAGACTTTTGGACATCAATTATCATCTTTTGCTTGAAAGATGCTACTGACCACAAATCTGGCACTGGCCACTTCATACTTAATGAGGAAGTTACTTTGATGGGTTTAAGAGTTCCAAACTCTTGTGTAGAAGTAGGCACAATATAGGAGTGAGAATAGAAGAAAATCCTTCTTTGAACCAGTTTGGTTGGGCAAAGATGTACGAACATTGTTGCTCTAATATCCACATGTATAGCATTGAATGTGCCGGACAGACTATGTAGTGGCTGCTCCTCCACCAATGTGGATGGAAATATGACTATAAATGCATGGCAAATCTTAATTATGATTCCATAATAACATGACACTGTGATTTTCACACCAAGCTTTGTATTCTCAAAACATGTACTTACAATGTGTAGGAAATCAAGGTTGTTGCAATTGCATGCTTGACATTGAGAAAACATGTTGCACAATGGCTACGATCCCCTTGTCTATGTGGTTCTTAAAGCCAAGGGTCTTTGCTTTCCAATGATGATCCAAGTTTGCACGATTCCACACACGATGAGGGCCAATAGCAGATGGTTGCATGTATACCCAAGCACCTTTGCTGAACTTTTGTGGAACCCACTCATCATCTATACCTCTTGTGTTGTAGCATGCAAGTGTTGTGACCTCATCCTTTGGCCACCTTTGCGAAGTAGAGCTGGCCATGGTTGAACAAAGAAAATTAGGAGGAGGAGCAGGACCTTGCTTGTTGCTACAAATGTAGGTGGGATAAACTGATAGGAGAAGGTGGTTACCCTTGCTTGGTGTGGCAATGGGAGGAGAAGGTGGATAACCCTTGCTTGGTGTGGCAATGGAAGGTGGTAGGGGAGGAGAGAGGAGCTTCCTTGCTGCAGCAATGGAGATGGTGTAGAGAGAGAGTGTTGGAGTAGAGGGTGAGTGTGATGGTTGCAACCAAGGAGGGGTTGGAAAAGGGGTTCTAGAGAGAGAAAATCACTTTTTTCCTAAGGACTACTTTTGGGGGGGGCTCTGCATAGTTTTCTTTTTTAATTTAAAAAATGAGTTTTAGGGTTTTTGGGTGCACGTTTTGACTTTTTGAGGTCAAAAAATGATTTCTTGACCATAAAATAGATTTAGGGGGGTTTTAAGAAGATAAGATTTGAGTTTTGAAATTTTTGAAAAGTTTCAAAATTTTGGGATTTATTTAAACCCCGATAAAAAAGGAGGGAAGTTGGGGATTCTATATGCCCCCAACCCCACCTTCTCACTAGGTAAGAGGCCATTAAGAAGTGTAAGACTACTTTGTCCCCCTACATTTTTGAGGGCATAGAGGGTGTCCACCACCCTCTTCTCATTGGCTAGCCTCTAATTAACCCTCCCAAAGGGCCCCTAGAGGGTTCATATTTTTCCTAATGGATGCTTTGAAAGCATTGCTCCATTTTCCATTGTGCTTTTAAACTGCATTTTTTTTTGTGTTTGTTCCTAGTTTCTTTTTTGTACATAGGAGTAGGGTAAGTAAAAACTACCACCATCAAATTGGGGCTAATGTTGAAAAGCATGATTGTACAAAGCCTAAAATCTAATCAAAACTCAAAAAGTTGGTGCCGAAGGGTATCACAAAACTCCCAAGAACCAACTTGATAAGTTTCATTAGGTTTGTTGGTGGAACATGGATCATGACCCATTTATCCTTGAGACAATTTAATCCAATATATAAACCATCTGACACATACTGCTTCCAAGAAATCAAAAACAAAATTTGGGATCAAATTGAAACCAACAAACACTCAAATAAAATAAATTGAAAAAATCACCAAAAGCTAGTCAAAATGACCAAAATCTGGGGATTTAGAACTTTTTGTCATCCAAATTCAAAAATATTTGGAGGATAGCTTCAAAATAGCATTGAAAACTAGCTAACAAAGTTTCATGTGAAAATGATGTCAAACATGGATTGCAATCCATGTACCTCATCATAGTTTTTGATTGAAACTTGAATAGTAGGTAGCTGAGACTATTTGAAATGATTTTTCCAAAAGACTCATCAATAAAAAGTTTTAAAGACTTGGTCAAGAGAGACAAAAAAAAGAAAATAGTCAAAAATCACCAAAGAAAACACAAAAACTCACTTTTGGTTGACAAAAACTAATTTGTACAAATTTGCAAGGGCTAGAGCGTTGCGGCTTGAAGTGATTCTAAGTTGAGGATTTGGATACTATCAAGAGGTAGCATGTCAGGGTTCTTCAAAAGTTCTTTTTCTTTATGTATTTGAGATCAAGTAGACTATAGCAATGTAGAAACCCTCTTGTAGAAAACCAAATTAGCAATATTTTCGCCAAGGAAAGAGTGAATCAAGGCCATTGCCTCCCTTAGAGCCAATCCCTAAGGAAAGCCTATTTGATACTTCATCAAAAAGCCTATCTATAACTTCATTGGAAATATCCTATACTTATATGGTTGAGGAACACAAAAGTGTGAGATTCAAAGAGGGAACAAATATGAGAGCAAGGTCATCGTAACCCACACCAACCGTGAAACTATCGCACTTGAAATACCAGTTTGAAAACAAACAGAGTGCAAAAATTTACAAAGATGGTATGGCTACTACGTAAAGTTATAAGAGAGACCTAGCGAGTTCAAGGAATTAGTGTCTCTGGACTATAGTGGTGATCAGTACTTTGATGATGAGGGTATGATGTATCTAGTTGTGCAAAATCCCTATATTGTGGACAAATGGAAAATGACAGGAACGAAAGGCAAAGTTGACGCAGAACTTGAGAACAAGCCAACTAAGTTGGACATCTCAAATGCAAAGTTAAGGTGAGTAAACAAAACAACATGACTTAACATGGACAACACTCATGTGGGATTGAACAAGTATGAAAATGGTGATCAAATTCTCTATTGTAAGTGCAATGAGCCCTACATTGGAGAGTTGTCACAGAAAAAATGCTTCTATGTCTTTACATACATAGAAGGTAGAGATACCCATGTAATCATGCTTGACAAATATGGGTAGAGATACTCCGCGGTAGACCGTAAGGAGCTGGAGAGATATACATAATTTGGAGGCCCACTTCCCCAGTATTATGTCCCTCCAAGCATGTTTTGACCTACTATATCTGAGACAAGACCAGAAACGGAGAGAGTGAGTCTTGGTAGAACGAGAGTTGAAGACTCACTTAGTTGACCACAATTTTCAATACCAAGATTGATGGGATCCTTGATTTCAAGGGTTCCAATGACCACACAGAGGGAAAATGAAGCTCATGACAATTCCAAAACCTTGGATAGAAGCGAGAGATGTGCAACCTGACAAGAGGGCCACATAATAAACTCCAACTAGATTTTTTAGTGGAGGTTACTAGGCTAGAGAGATGTTTTTTCAAGAGAGCCTAGATTTGTGAGAATGGTTGCCGAAACTCAACGGATGCGGACATCATAAGTAGGGAAGTGTTTTTCCAAAAAGAACAATGGGTTAAGGGATCCATATGCACATGTTTCACTCTTCAAACAAGTTTTGAGAGTTGAATAAGTGGCGATTTCCATACTCAGTGTGAGGAATTTGGGTTGACATTGGAAGAAATAGCTTTAACATGGTTCCAACCACCATTGAATAGCAAATATTTTCCAAGCATAGAGCAATTTCTACGAGAATTTACTGAGAAGTTCTCTAAAAGGGAAATCAAGCAAAGCACGATGTCCTAAATCTATAATTTTAAGTAGAAAGAGAATGAGAAAGTGAAGGAAGCTTTACTTTGCTTCAAAAAATACATAGAGAGATGTCATGTACAAGAGCTACTGCAAGATGATAGATTATCAATACTCTTTATAGAGGTCTTGAGGAACAAAACTCTCAAAAAGGATCTGCACTTGAAATCATGCACCACATTTGACCAAGTCATTAGAAAAGCATTATCTCTAGTCCTCAACAATGCTAAGGCTTACATAGAGGTAATGGAAGATGCAAAAAATGCTACTAGTAGTGCCTCTTCTACCACAAGTGAATCCACAATGAAGAAAAGTGTTTAAGCTCAGAATGTTGCCAAATGTTGATCAAATGGTCAAGGAAGTGTTAAGAAAAATGAATTAGAGCTATCAAAAAAATCCAAACATATGACAACCACCAGCAGTAGCAAATGTATCACAAGTCTTGTAGTAATATGCTATGGAGTAAAATTATACCAATCATGAGACGAACAAGCGCTTCTACAACAAGAACTATATGAGGAAACGGGTGTACAAACCACTACGGTGCAACCTTTTTCACCACCACCAAGGTACCAAATAGGCCCATAAAATGTAGCATAAGAAGGAGATAAGACTCATCCAATGTTGGGCCAACAACCTCCTTTACCTCAAGAGAATCATGAAATTTTTAGATACACACATCCTATAAAAACACTCACTAACCATTAAATAATACTTCCAACTTCATATTACAAAGAACCGTCTGAGACTTATGAGAGAGAACCAAAGGGTATTGCATATGCCAATGAAAGTTATCTTTCATGGGTAGGCTTAGATGAAGCTGCAGAGACATCATACATTGCTCAATCAATAAAGGATCACTATACAATGACAAAAAAACACTCATGTTCATAGAAAATAAAAACTATAAACCAAGAGGATATCCCCCTAGGACAAGACAACCACTAGGAGATCAACAAGCATCCCAATAAGAAGGTCCTTGCTTTCGATGTGGAGGTGATCAATGGGATAGAGTTTGTAAACACTAGAATTGTAAAGCAATTTTTGGACTTCTATGATGGTTGTGGGATAGAATATTTACTTCCCAAATTTCCCAAAAATATTGACAACAAAGAAAACGAAACAATGAACATCATTAGGATTATGCCGTGTTTGAGGGGATCCAAAATTGACCCACAATTTTGATCACATGTGATGACTACAAAACAAGCCCAAGAAGTTGCAAAAAACACATCAATCAAGGATTATAGAAATTGCCAACTCAAGTAAAATTTGGAAGTTTAATGATAAGGACTTACTAAAAAATCATGGAAATCCAAAAGAGACAAAATGAAAGCAAAGAGGCTAAAAGAGAAAACTGCCTTAGAAATAGAGCTGCAACAAACCAGGGAGCATCTTAAAATGAACATGAAAACAAGGAACAAGCAAAAGGAGTGGTGTCTTCCAAAATATCACCAAGAGGTTTAGTCTTATTGGATAAAGTGCTAGAATCCTTTGAGGATCTATTATAGACCTACAAGACTAGACTGAAGACCCCCAACCACACAAAAGAGCAAAGATGGTTGACATATCTGCATCCTAAGGTTAAAAAATAGAAACTAGAAATGTTCTAATGGCTCGTAGAGATTGCTCAAGCTCTAATGATCTAGAAAAAACAAACATTTTCAAACAAGAACTATTAATCCACCAAAGGGATAAGGAATATGAGCACAGAGAAAATGAGATGATTGATCAAATAAAGCTTGAAATTTAAACACCATTGGACACAAGGGTAGTGTCTAATACGACTAATGATGCCAAGTCACAAGTGATAATGCCCATTTGGGAAGTGGAAGAGCCATGAACAAAAGCCTTATGGAAGACGATTAGGAATAAAAAGATATTAGTGCAACTTTTAAGGTTGCACCTATCACAAAGATCAATATGGATCACAAGGTCTACCCTAGAGATATACAATCTCTATACGATGATGCAGGAACAAAAGTATCTACAAAGAGAAAACCTAAAACATTGAAGAATTTACTGCCTTTTGTAGGAGAACATGAAACAAAATAGGAGGTCAAGGTTGTGCCTTCTCAATGAAAACTAGTTCCAAACATTATAGACACCGCAAGCAGGACCAAGAGTCTTCATGAACTAATGTTAACTCCTATACAATGTACGATAACTCTCTCAAAGCTATTACAAATTAGGTCCCATCTATGGGGAAAAGTGGTAAAAACTTGGAAATGATGGGGCTGAAAACTCCTCATCAAGATATACCCTTAGATGAATATATGGGTAAAACAACACAAGAAAAACCAAACGCTAAACTAGTACCTATGAGTAAGGTGGGCGATTACTATGAAGGGAAAGAGGAAAACACCACCTTGTCATTGGATCACAAAGGTGTGAAAACCATTGTTATACTTGATAGAGGTTTTGGAGTGCCCATTTCTACAAAGGAATTCTGGGACAAATGGGGGAGACCAACTCTCAAAAAAACAAGAATGATATTACAACTTGTGGATGGGGTATTAGAGAGACTAGTGGGTATATTGGAACAAGTTATAGCTTCCTCATGCAGAATAGAGTATGCGTATACCTTTGCCATAGTGGATTTTTGCAAGAGCAACAACTTTGATGTCATTTTGAGGAGACCATTAATGCATCAACATAAGATGGTGCAAGATTGGAGCTATGATGATATCTACTTACAGCATAAGGAGATCAGAACAAGGATGAGTGTGAAGGACCACAATTATAGAGATGTTAGTTGAAATCTTGTAGACGAATTTGACTCAACAACAATCAACAAAAAAGAAATACCTGCATGATTGCAAGCCAAAGCATATCATTGGATGTCTGGAGCATCCAAAAAGAGAGAGCTTGATTAGAGAGGATTGCATATTAGAGAGACCAGTGAAGGACAAAGTATATTGCAGAACCATTTCCATCAGAGTCATTTGAACCTTTTAAATTGGATAAGATATTGGCAACTCTAAATGTATGCATGAATGAAGCAACCCCAACAAGATTCTCTAAGACAAAAAGGGCTTTGACATAGCACCCTTCCATGTGGTAAGTATTATCTTGGAATCAAGTGATAGGCAGAGGACCTAAATGCTAAAAAAATAGATGAATGAAAATGCATAGTTGACAAAGTGTCATCAAGGACGTGAGTGACAAAGACGATGACAAATCCCAAGATTCATGAGACGATGTTCTAGAAATAGATGCTGAGGATGAGCTATTGAGTAGCTTTGAAAATAAAACAAAACCAAACAAAAAAAGGCAATCTTCCATGGTTTCCCGCTGAGGGTGCACCTTTAAGAAATTATTCATATAACACGTGCTGAAAGGGTAGGGTAAAAAACCTTTACTTACATGCTGAGAATAAAAAAATGACCCATTTTCTTTAAAATTATTTTTTCTCTAAAATTTTTAAAAAAACCCTTTTGTTAATATAGTCCTATTAAAACTTTAAAATTTTGGCAATAGAAAACTTCATTCATTTGAACTCACGTGGTAACTTACATGTCTAAGAGGTGAACCTCTCCAAGGATTTTTGAACCAAAAATCCAAGAGACAGAAAAGATACCGAGAAAAAAAACTAAGAAAATAGAAGCACAAGCAAGAAAAATGTATGCCTCTTTAAAGACAAAAATACAGTACTTGATGCTCATAGGAGCAAAGATACAAGAAAAGATATGAGTAAGGAAATAGAAGCACAAGCAAGGAAAATGTATGCCTCTTTAAAGAAAAAAGCACAGTACTTGATGCTTATAGGAGCAAAGATACGAGTAAGGAAATAGAAGCACAAGCAAGGAAAACGTATGCCTTTTTAAAGAGAAAAACACAATAGTTGATGCTCATATGAGAAAAAGATTGTGTCAAGCATAAAACTACACGAGGATACACGAACCTAGTGAGGAACCAAAGTTAATTAACATACATTGCCACTGACCTTGCTAAGAAGGAAGAGCATCTATTGGTAGCTATGCTCAAACAATATAGGTATGTGTTTGCATGGTCATACAAGGATGTTAAGTGAGTACATCCAAGCATTTGTCAACATGTTATACCTCTTAAGGGGGATGCAAAGCCTTGCAGACAACATCCCTATACATACAACAAAAATTTCTCTAAAAAGATCAAGGAGAAGATCGATAAGCTTAAGGAGGTAGAGTTTATCTATAAGATCCCCAATTTTTGGGTCTCTTTTAAAAATAAGAAAAATAGCTTTCAATATCTATTTTGTCAAATTTTAATTTAAGATTCTTGATTGACAGTATTGGAAGGTTCTAAAGTGAAAAGCAAGGTCGTTTCCATGTTCCAATAGGTTAGACAGACGTTTGGTGCAATTTTGAAGAAATATGCTATTTTTAGTTTTTTCATATTTTTTATGCTTTTAGGTGCTTTTCTACAAAAAGCAAGGTAGGATCCTTAATCTACGTGTTTCAAAAAAGCTATGGTTCAATTTTGTGAAAATATGCTTTTTGAGTGCTTTTCACGCTATTTTAAGCTTTTCATGATTTTTAGTACTTTTTAGTGAAAAGCAAGTCCGCTTTCTTATTCCAATGGACGAGGGGAACGCCAGTTAGTGCTCAGTTTTCAATATCGTTTGTCGCATCTACTACCGCAAGCTATATGTATCTATTATATGCAGTGGTGCAAGCTCTTCATCACCATCTCCATAAGCTCTTCTCTCTCGTATAGGGGAAGCAGAAGAAGAAGAAGAAGAAGAATATTCTTTCTCTACTTGCTTACTATCTCCTCTCTCGTTTCACGATGTACGCGCTCTCCAAAAGCTCTCGTGGTGAATACCTTTACGTAGCTCTCATCACCGCTCTCTTGTGGCAAAGCAAGAAGCCTTTCGACATCCCCTAATCAGTTCTAAAGCACGGTAAGAAGATCTAAACTCCATAGCCATCATCATCTCTCTCTCTCTCTCTCTCTCTCTCTATGTCATTTTTTTGAGTAGTCACCCTCTCGGTGATTGTTTTTTCGTATATAAGTGCATGTATGGATTAAATGAGTATGTATGAAGTTGCCCCATGATTATTTCAACATGTTTAACACACTGATTTATGCCCATGATGCATTTATGATCATGTACGTGCATAAAAAGCACTTTTCGTTTCATGTCATAGAAGCGGTAGGAACACTGTTTTGGCTATAACTCACAAACCGTTTATGAACTAGCCCGAACCGTTTTTCTCTCTTCGTGCCATGTGAAAATCACGCACGAGCTAAGATATATGGTCAAAGAACAGCTTGCTATCCACTGCACTTAGACAAATTTTTTGAACCCAGGCTTCTTGGAGAACCACTATATAGATTCACTGGATGGGCAAACCCATTAATCAACTTAAAATCTTGATGATAAATGTATTTAGGTCTCCATTATCATCTCAGGCGTGCGAGTTATTAATCGTTCCATAATCGGTGTTACCTACGCGTGTAGGTGTACCATATGACGTTGTGAGTTAACCGAGCTCTTTATGTATGATTTTTGGTTTGTTTTAGTGAGTTGATTTCAGTTATTAGATGTTCATAAAATTATGTGAGGGTATATAGTTAGACATCCCGAACCGCATAGGCAGATATGATTCAAGTGGCTTTCTATTTGGGTTATCGTTTGTTGTGTAGGTACCATATGGGTAAAGTGATGTGATAGAGTGCTATTCTATATTATGGAGTTGAGCTTGATGCATTGGTTTGAGGTTAAACACTTTCATTTGCATGTTATGCATGTTCCAAAAAATGTCAAAAAGTTTTTTTTTGCATATGTGTGAAGTTATGGTTTATGGTTGACCTTGAGGTCAGAGCTGTTTTGCATCATGTTTATGATGATGGAACGTTATCATATAATGTATGGAAACTTATGGATTGATGTGGATGCCTCACGTGCATGGTTATTATTGTTTTTCACCTTTCTAGGTCAAAACTAGCCCTATGTGCTAGAGAGGTGAAGTGCAAATGTGATGCATCAACTTTACATGGTTGAATGCTGTCAAAATTGGACTTTTATATCATAATTAGTTGTTGGTCGGACACTTTTTATGCATGAAAGAATCGTGTCTGAAGAGTCATACGTCTGGACTCCGATTGACTGCAAGGGATATGTCAAACTCCAATTGTGGGAGTTGGTTGGATTATGGTTTTGATTTTATGGTGGAAGCCGGTGTGCTCATGGTTTTTTTTGGATATGGTTATCCTGCCAAAATTTTAGCAGCCATGTTATGTTCTAAAGTGGTTATGCCTCACTAGAGTTGGGTGGAGTGCTCACCCATGTGATGTGGTCGGATTATGGTTTATGGTTTTTGAGATTATATTATCATGGTGTGATCTGGATGGTTTATGGTAGATATGTAAGGGTAGAGACCCTGTACAGTCTAACTGCTTGGGAAAGATTGTTTGGCATATGGAAAGTGCTATTGTGATTAGACTCACATGTTATGTTTCTCATGGCAACGTCACTACAAGACTAGAATCACCTGAATTGCATAAAGTAAGACTAAAGGGTCGTTGACATGCGGCTTTGTTGGATTGGGGGTGTTGCCTATGTCTTCTTTTTGTTTTGTTGGACTCATCTACACGATTAGTGCATCGGGGGTTGAATGACCTACACAGCTGGCGCGTCGGGGATTTTGCCTTGGCTTTGCCTAAACACCCGGTGCTGGGCATTGAAGAGGCGTGGCACCTAAACTGGTATGGTTGGTGTTGATACCCTACCGCCTATTGGTACTTGGGATCCTTTCAAAGCTCGGGTTCATGGAGGGAGGCAAAGCGGTCTCAACTTATGTCTCGCCCAAGTAGGTTAGAGGTGTTCTGGCTCCACTCCCAGCGAAGTGAAATTCTCTATGTCCATAGTAGAGCAGATGTGGATGGGTGGACCGATCGATCCTTACACAGGGTCCGGTGCTCTGCTAGTTATTTTGTCATAAACATTTTTTGATGTTATGGTGTACCCAAATTTTGTCACTGCATTAATACATGGTTGCCTGTTTCATTTAGATGGGGCATTTAAAGACTCTGTGTTATCATTTTCTCACGTCTCTGTGCACCCTATTTCACCCTCCACTATATTCTCTCTCTCTCTCTCTCTCTCTCTCTCTCTCTCTCTCTCTCTCTCTCTCTCTCTCTCTCTCTCTCTCTCTCTCTTCCTTCCCGATTTACACATATATTCACCCTCCACAATGTTATATTTTTCTTGAGTACACTTTCATTCATAATACCCATTTAGAGGTAGCACTAGACGCTAGGTGCCTCTGGATGCAGTCCGGCTCATGGCCTAAACTCCATGCTGGGTTGGGTACTGAGAGCTCCTCCCCTATGCAAACACTTTCGCAACTCTAATGTATATTGGAAATTTTATAAAGGTAAATTGTATATTTTGTGCATAGACCCCTGAGGAGGGGTATCTCTCACATGGTATAAGAGCCAATGTTTAAGGTTATGGAGATAGCCTAAATCCTGATACTAGTCGGGATAATTAAGCATAGTGCATGCATTCATGCATGCTATTTGAGAAAGGATATTGTTTCATGATGCATCTATAAATGACATTGGTTGGTGGTACCTGTTTGACTTGTCTTCTTGAGTAGAAGTGTTTTCATTGAGTTATGGTGAAGTGACTGGGGTGTTCAACAACAGCGTTGTAATTTCTTTGAATGTTTGTTTGTAGTAACAAATGGCTCCCAGAGTGATGGCTGAATGCTTTAGCTACGGGAATGAGGTTTTGGCCATAGTGTTCAACAATATGGTGACACGATTGTCAAGAGACGCAAGGAACTCTTTTACTGAAATTGGGACCAAAGTCTTTGGCATGCCAGGAAGCACAACTTTTTGAAAGAGTGTTGACCATAGTTACCTTACCTATCTACCAAGAACCTTTCTGTCAACTATTTATCTATATTGACAATAGTCCAAGAGACTGGTTTGCCAACCTCATGCTACTTCAACTCAGAATATGGTTAGGCCTGAAAGACATTTTCTACTACTTGGCGATGCGTTCCCAAATGCTAAGGGTTGTTGAAGTTGCTAAGAAGTTTGAAGCTCTTGCAACTGTCATAGGGAAAGAAAAACTAGATAACTACAGACCACATTGTCGTGTGGGAGGTCTGAGAGAATACCCTGTCATGAGAGTCAAAAGAGTATTTAGAGAGTTAGCATCAAGACACCCATAATATTGTAATGAAATCATAAAAATCAAATTTTGATGAATAAAAGAAGCATAGATTCAGTTTTAGTTCACATGTGTACTAAGTTTCTCTCTCCTTGTCTTGTTTTTAGATGGATCTTCTTAATTGTCTAGATGAACTCCCAAGTGACTTTTCACAAAGAGCCTTTTTCAATTATGTGATTGGATTCAGTTTCCATTGGGGATTGAAGTGGTTTGAGTTTCAAAGGGGACTAGAGACTATCTTGTACCAAACACTTATGTAGCATGGGAGTTATATGTTGAAGCCTAACCTGAACATAGAGCACAAGTTCTTGATAGGTTTATGACCAATCCACAACTTTGGATCAAAGAACAAATCCAAGAAGGCGATGTTAAAGTACAGGGATATGTTCTTTACCTTATTCTCTGTTCTCTTTTGGACATACCAAGTCGAGAACTCATACTTAGTAAGAAGGATCTCATGCTAAACTAGAGTTATGGCTTTTGTGAAAAGATCATAATCAGAGTATGGAAGAAGTCAAATGGAGGCAACCAATCCTATTATGTACCCCAAGAATGGTTCAATAGAGTCTATGGACCTATTCTCAAATACAACCCTCACAATGTCACCATTACCTTTGATGACTACAAGAAGCCCAGGTGCATTAGTGACTTTGCCTAAGCACAATCATTGGCAGTCAACTCAAATAGATATTTCTATAGAGATGATGTAAATGAACGGCATGCTCATGTAAACTTCTTTAATGGATTACTACCCATGGAGGTATCACGAGGAGAGGAATGGTATGAAAAGGAAGACGTGAATTTCAATGCACAAGTTGAAGTTCTAAACTTTGAAAATTGAGATGTGAACAAGTATAGGGATAGAACCTTAGTTGTAGGAACCAAGAATTGGTTCATAGGACCCTTTCGTATTTATGTATCTCTCTAGAAACACTAAGTATCTTTTCGGTCTTCTACTGTTATAAAAATTTGATTTTGATATAACACGTACATGTTGTTTTGAGGATACAATAATTGACTTTGAATCTTGGTTTTATCATTCTAACTAACTTGAGTGATGGGGTGTGGTGTGTAGATGACTAACATCTTACCTCGAGGGATATGGGTTGATATACTCTCCTGCCTTATGGTAGAGGAGCATTTCCAAACTGGAGTGGAAGTGTAAAGGCTATCACTACAATGTATAATGGAGAAGAGAAGAAAATGTTGATGTCCAGGGATTGTATTGTACCTAATACATTTTGAGCTTGGTATCATTACGCTGCAGGGAACCCCGAGTTTAGACCACCTGAGCATAAACCCTTACCTGTTAGGAGTATCGAGTGGATACAATCCAAGTTGGGAAAAGGGATTGTTGTCACTAATCAAATAATGTACATAAATGCTTATGAACTTACCATGAGACCACCAAAAGAAACAAGGATGGCTAGAAACATAATTCCCTTAGTAATGGCTACGAGATGCTTTGACATTGTTATGTTCAATGTATGGGGCCATCAATGCAAAAAGAACGATCAACATTCCTTTAGCCCGACACCTTGGAAGTTGTTTTTTGACTTGGAAAGTCACTAATCCACAATCCTTTCCATGTAAAAGTTTTATAGAATGCCTACAACAGATCCCAGTGCCTTGCAGATTGTGAAAGTATACACAACTCAGTTAGGTGGGATACACTGGATTTGTTTCCAAAAGAATTTGCTTACTTCAATGACTACTTCAAGTACAAGAAGGAAATTTTTCACGCCAAAATGGGGGCACCTGTAACAGAAAAATCCCTTACTCAACAAAGGTATGACTCACACGTCAACGAAGAAATGTTTCAGCCAAAGATCAAGAAGGATTATTGGGATCACCCATCACATATACTCAAGGAATGGGATAGCTATGCTCCATTGGTGGAAGGATGTCACAATGGATATTACCCAGTGCATTATGTCAGAGCCATTAGAATTTATTAGAAACTTTCAAGACACTTTATAGACTTTTCAAAAATCCAAAATTTTGTGATATCTTTAGAAATTGGATTAATTTATTCATTATACTTTCTCTTATTTCTCTCTCATCTTATCTTCAACTGTCTAGTCTATTTGACTTAAAGGACTTTACACGGATTAGAATATTGTACTAAGTGTAACCTTGGTTGATATGGTGCAATAAGTTACCATGCCACCTAGAGGAAATGTGACTGCTAACGTAATTGCTCCTCAACACACCATCATTGATAGAGACATCAATTTTATGCTTTTCAAGTCTCAACTTGGAAATTTTAGCGAGGAAGGCAAAGTTCTTGAAGATTGGATTGAGCGCATGGATGACTACTTTGATTTGGCTCATTCATTTGCAGTAAACAAAGCTATCATCACTAAGATTAAACTAGAGAAACCAGCCAAGCATTGGTGGAGAGACCATTGCACAGAAAACAATGTTGATCCTAATGCTGCAACTTGGGATTACCTTAAAACCCAGCTCAAGAAGAACTATCAAAACAAATTTTATCATTCAGATTGTATGAATGGATTTCTTGAGAGGTCAAGGTACCTCGATTTGTGTTAGGGTTACATATTCCTATGAAGACTAGACTCCAGAGTCTCTATCTTACCAATTTTGCATATGTACTTGGTGCAGGCAAACCCATTGAAATAGAGTTATCTACTATCGAAAAGAGGAAACCAGAACCTGTTCATGTTTGTGAAATCAAAAGGTCTCATCCCATGGAAGAATAAAGGTCTCAAAATCCACAGCAAAGAAGAGAGAACTTATTAGGTATGAAGGCTAGACATGATCTTTTGTGTTGTACTTGTCTTGATCCTGGTCATCAATCCAAGGATTGTCCATTTAACAATTCAAGCTTCACAGATTGGTGGACAATTATGATCATAGGAACTTCAATTTAAATCAAAATTTCAAAAATTTTAGACTTAGACCATCAACAATTCAGAGGAACTTCGATCAGCAAAACTTTAACCAAAACTAGAGATAACCTCAAAATCAAGGAAATTTTAGACCAGGCAATCCACCTTTTGTTCGAAATGGACCGCCTGTCAACAATAACAACAATGGAAATGTTAACCGTCAACCTCGTCCAAGAGGAGGAGGAAATGAAAGACCTCAAGGAAGACCTCAGGTTAACAAGGCTCAAGGGGCTAGTGGTAAAGGGAATCAAGCAAACACTTATGTTCATGCTGCAATTGAACATCAGGGAGTGAATAAACAATTTTCAATAATTCAGACCCCAGCATTGTATCAAGGTAACCATTTTACCTGATTGATTGATTCAGGGAGTATACATTCTTTCATATCTCCTAAGTGCATCAGAAACCTCATTTTACCTAAACACCCTGATACAGACCTTACAATGGAAATAGCTATAGGTAGGAAGGTTAGATCTTCTACTTCAGTGGGTAACTTGAATTTTGTTTTGGATGGTCATAATACTTCTGCAAACTTCAGAGTCTTACCCATAGGAATTCACAATGGAATCCTAGGAATGAATTAAAGTCAATGATGCTCACATACATTGTAAAGACGCTTCATTGACTTTCTAAAATGTCCAAAATGCTAGGGTTACAGTTATTGGGAAATGGGGAAAGCCTAAGCTAGGACTAGAGAACTTTACCAAACTTATGAAAAGTCATAGTGTTGTGGGTTAGGTCAACACATGAACATCATGCACAACAAGAATGACAATCTACTCCACCATGCTTCATCAACAACAATTCAGACACAGTAAACATAACTACTCAAAGAATATCAGAGTAAGCAGAGACAATACACTGAATAGTTGCTGCACTGCACCATCATCATCACATTCATATCAGAGAACAGATACATCGTGCGCAGATACATTCCCCACTTATATAGATAAATCCGACTTAACTACCCAGTCACAAGACATTCAACAGACTGCAACTGAAAGACAGTTACATCCGACTTAGCAAAATACAGCTCAGTAAATATCCGATAAGTCAAAATCCGACTTAGCTATTCAGAGTCAGTTTCTAACATGTGCCTCTCAACACATGGCACGTCCCGGTGGTAGATTTCACAGAAATCTGACCCGGATCTGACCCGGATCCACAGATCCCTTGATCAGGAATCCACTCTCTGCTGCACAGCTTCTTCCTTACTCTGGTCCTCAACATTCACTTTATGATCCACCAGCTCTGCTTCCTTTACTGCATCTGACTCTGTTGCATCAGCTTTTCCCATTTCCACCTCTTGTGCTATATCTGCAATCACAGTATCAATCTGCTCTTCCGCAACTTTCTCCTCAGCTACATCCTGCATCAAAAAACTATTAGTAAAATTCTCCTCTCTCTTTTCTGCCTCTGCAAGCTGCTGTCTCTGATTCTCTTCCATCTGCTGAACTTGCTGCTTCAAACAGTCTCTCTCCTTTTGCAATTCCTCCACTTCCTTCAACAATTGTGCTTCTACCTCATGCACTAACCCTGCCTTTATCACCTCATATGGATACTTAATGACAAATCTCATTCTCTCCTTGGTCTTTTGCCACATCTCCTGTGCAACCAAAGCTAACTGCTGCTTGAGGATAGACACTTCTCCTTCTTTCATTAATACTGCACTCAAGCTAATTTCCTCCTGTGCCAACATTTGTTGCTCTAGTACCTGCAAAGGTTCCAATCTCAACCTCTGCATCTCCACAGTGACCTGTAACTCTGCATTCCTCTTTGCCATGTCTTCCAACTCCAAAGCAACAGCTGCCTCCACTTTCTCAGTCCATTGCTTAAACTCCCCCAATGATCTCTTCACTTTTGCTAACTCCATCTTCTGTTTCCCCACTGTTTCCTCCATATCCTGCTCATACTTTACTTTCATCATAGCTATCTGCTCTTCAAACTCTTTCACCTGTGACACCTGTCCTTTAAACTCCATCAACTTTTCTGCATTCCTTTCAGCTTGCATACTCTGAACCTTCAGCATATTATTCTGCTGCCTCACAAATTCCTGCACCTGCTGCAGCATCTGAACTACTTTATCACTGTCCAATTTCCCAGTATCTACTGATAATCCAGAGACTTCCTCAGCACTGAAGTCTAATCTGGAAAACACTCTGCTGATTGGTTCAGACTTCTTCCTCTTGTTGGATAATGTGAAAGCCTTACCAAGCTTTATTGGTGTTTCCTCTGCTTTTACCTGCATTGGTGAATCAACATCCATGGTGCCAAAATCTGCAAACTGCATTTTTGTTGTGATTTCTTCAAAGGCCTCTCCTGGAGTATATTTGGCTTTCACCAAATCCTCATAAGCCTCCATATGCTTAGCATTAAACTTCACAAATCCTATCTTTTCAGAATGCACCATGATGGGCTACTCAATCTGAACTGGCTGCTGCTTCTCCTGCACCAGTTTTTCTGCTTTCACAGGCCACCTTGCTTCACCACTCTGTACTCTCTGTGCAAAAAAGAACAATGCTGACAAGTAACCACATAACCTACTATTTGCCTGTGTCTTCCTTTTGTCTGAAGAATGAATCTCTGCTGCCAACTTTTCATACACCCAGTGAGCCCAGCTCACTTCTCCTCCCTGCTTTGCATAGCTCAATGGAGCAAAGTTTTCTTTTGACATATAGTCAAACTTCACAATAAAGCATAGCCTCTCCAAGTACCACTTAAGCTGCTCTCTCCTAGCATATGCCACATTCTTTAACATGTAATACTGCCTGCCTCCTTCTCTTGGACCAAACTCCTTTTTCAGTGCTTCCTCTGAACACTTTGGAATAGGTGTATTAGGATGCAAAGGCAGCTTGAACACCTCAGACACCAACTCCACACTGAGTATCACATGCGGTGACACTCTCCCCTTAGTCTTCCTAAGTATTTCCAACTGAGACTTTGCATACACATTGTTTCTACATTCTTCCCAAGGCAGAATCGCAAAATCATACAATCCTACCTGCTGCAACCATATGGCGTTGCGCTCTGCCTGACAATCTATGTCAACTTTGAAGTCCATAAAAGGGTCCATTAATGCTTGCATCACCTTACCTTCTGACACAGGAGTCGGCGTTGGCGTTTCCTCTTCTGCAGAGTCACTGTTTTCGTCTGCACTGCTAACGTCAAGCCGCATAGGCAAAGCTTTGCTTCTCAAACGTCGCCCCGAACCTTCGGTCTGCTCCTCATCAGGCTGTGGTTGCATGGCCATCAATTGCTTTGCTTTTGGCATGGCAGGACTGAATAAGACTTCTTCAAGCGAAAACCCGAATCCTCTGCGCTGCTGCATGTGAACTGGACGTACTGAACTTTTGTTGCATGTATGATTATACTCGCTGCACCATGCACACATATCTCCACCCGGTATCCTTGAAGTGCTACGAAACTTCTTTTCAGCACGCTCCCCGAGGCTATTAATCGGGCCTAATAATTTCTTATTAAAAATTCCGACTTGGTCAGTTCCGACACAGGTACTCTTCCAACATCTGCAATGCTGAATCGGATGTGCACTTTGGAACTGCCTGCTTCCTCCAACCTGTGAATTATATGGGATACTATGAAAAGACCTCCTAAAATCCATGCAAGCCAGCATTTTGCCTTTTCCTTTTGCTGATTCTGAATCTCCTGACTGTAGAGGTATAACAGTCATACAGGCTACACTTGGCCAGTCCAAATGAGGTGGCTTTCCCTGAAATTTCTTCAGCCTAAAACCATTAACTGCCTTTTCCACTCTTGTACCAAACACATCAACTATGATGAATGTCCCTTGTCCTTTATCCTGCACAATTTGATATGGTCCTTGATATCTCAATGACAATTTACCAGGATGTGGTCCCAGCTTAGAGTTGTACAACATTACCCAATCTCCAACCTGAAAGATCTTGAACTTCACATTCTTGGTCACCCATGCTTGTCTTCTTCTTTGTATGACTTCAGTAATGTAAGAGCTTACCAACCTATCCTCCTCCAGCTGCATCAGATATTTGTTCCTGTGTAGTACTGACAACTTTGGAGACTGCTTCTCTGCTGAGACTCTTAAACTTGGTACCACAAACTCCATAGGCACCACAGCTTCCAGCCCATACACCAGCTTGAATGGTGTCATACCAGTAG
The DNA here is from genome assembly GCF_014529385.1 of Adiantum capillus-veneris. Classification (NCBI taxonomy): domain Eukaryota; kingdom Viridiplantae; phylum Streptophyta; class Polypodiopsida; order Polypodiales; family Pteridaceae; genus Adiantum; species Adiantum capillus-veneris. Next base: position 33,139,163 of record NC_140955.1, on the reverse strand, counting down.
TGACTTTGAAAGCTGTTCTAAAGGACCATAAGGCAGAATCCAACTTATCATCCCAATCCTTTTGATTCTCTGTCACAATCTTTTTCAAAATCCTTATCAGTGTTTTGTTGGAGCTCTCAGCCTGACCATTAGCCTGTGGATGATATGCTGTAGACTTTTTGTGCATAATCATATGTGTCCTTGTTAGCTCTGAAATTACTTCATTCAGAAAATGAGTTCCTCTGTCACTTACCAGCTCCACTGGACACCCAAACCTGGTCATAATGTTATGATAAAGAAATCTGGCCACACTTGAAGCTTTATTATCCTTCAATGCTACTGCTTCTACCCACTTAGTGCAATAGTCTGTAGCCACTAAAATGTATCTGCATCCCCTCTTGGAAGTTGGTTTAACAGGTCCTACAAAGTCCAAACCCCACTTTTGAAAAGGTTCCAAAGGCAAAATAGGATGATCCCCCATCCTATCCCTGTTTGAATCAGGTTGACCTGTTTTCTGACAAATTACACATCTTTTTGCATGATCATGTGCATCCTTTAAAACTGTGGGCCACCATAATCCAGCCTGCAAAATCTTCTTCCCTGTAATATCTCCAGAGAAATGCCCTCCTGCTGTGCCTGAATGTGCTTCCTGCAAGACTGCACTTTGCTCAAATTCTGGCACACATCTTCTTATCACTTGATCAATTCCTTTCTTATATAGTGCCCCTGCAATAACTAAATAGGGTCTGGTTTTCAGTGCAAATTTTCTTCTCTGATCAGCATTGAACTCCCTTGGTATAGTTCCATCAATCAAAAACATCAGCAACTGATCATATCAAGAATCAGTCACAGCAGTCTGCACATCAAACAGCTGAGCATCAGGAAGTGCATCATCTACCCCAGTAGGTGCTTCACCTGTTTCAATCCTGCTTAGATAATCTGCAATTACATGCTCCTTCCCAGGAGTATGCTCAATCTGAAAGTCAAACTCCTGCAACAACAACATCCATCTTGCAAGCCTTCCAGTAATAAGTGGCTTCTTGATCAAATACAACAAGGCCTGATGATCAACATGAAAAACTATCTTGTTCCCCAACAAGTAATGCCTGAACTTATTCAATGCATATACCATCCCTAAAGCTTCTCTTTCTGTCACAGGATAGTTTCTTTCTGCACCTGTGAGAACCCTGCTTGCATAATACACAGGTCTGAACCATCCCTTCTCCTTCTCCTGCATCAGTACAGCTCCTATTGCTATATCCGAGGCATCAACAAACACATGAAAAGGCAATGACCAATCAGGTGGCTGCAAAATTGGTGCTACTGATATCATTTTCTTCAACATCTGAAATGATTTCTGCTGAGGTTCATCCCATACAAATGCCACATCCTTCTTTGTTAATTGAGTTAATGGCAAGCATACATTAGACAAATACCTCAAATATCTGGAGTGCCACTTTGTCTGTCCAACAAACCTCATTAATTATTTAACATTGGTAGGAACTGGTGCTGCTTGAATGGCTTCTATTTTCTTGACATCTATGGCCATTCCTGCTTCTGACACCACATGTCCTAAAAGTATTCCACTCCTCACAGCAATTACACTTTTATAAGGATTCAGAGCCATCCTGAATTGTCTGCATCTTTCAAAACAGAGCTTCAAATGTAGCAGATGTTTATCCTTCTTTCCAAACACTGAGAAATCATCCATAAAGACTCTCATAAAGTCCTGTAAATAAGGTTCAAACACCTTATGAGCAACAAAATTAAATGAAGGTGGTCCATTGGTTAACCCAAAACTCATCACTGTGTAGGCAAAGGCTCCCCATTCAGTTATAAAAGCTGTTTTATGCTGATCCGACTCAGCAACACTAATCTGATTATAACCAGAAAAACCATCGGCTCCATTTTTCTTTGGCACAACCAGTATGGGAGACAACCATGATACTTCATGTACAGGTTTAATGAACCCTACTGCCAGGAGCTTATCAAGCTCCTCCTTCACCTGTTTGGCAAAGTTAGGATTCATTCTATATCTTTGCTGCACAATTGGTTTTGCACCCTCTTTCAAATTAATCCTATGCTGATGTAGTGCTGGGTCAATGCCTCTCACCTGAGAATAATCCCAAGCAAACACATCCTTATAATCAACCAATAATTGCAACAGCTGTGCCAGAAATTCCCCTTGAATGTGTGCACTCACTTTGACCATTCTTGGTTCTGCCTCTGTTCCTAAATTCAGCTCCTGAAGTTCATCCTTTTCTACCCTGCTAGATGCCCCAAACTTCTTTTCATAAATTTTCTCAGCCATATCCCTGGCCTCCTTTTCTTCCTTCTGAATCTGTTCCTTATCAGACATAGCATATTTCTGGTCCACCAACTGTAACAGTTCCTTACCCTGCACTGTCTGTCCTGGTGCTAAACCTGTATCTGGCTCATCCTGTTCCTTACCTTGCTGTAACATGCTTTCCACATCTACTTCAAACACAGGTACAACAATTGGATTGGCCTTCAAGAACTCTTCCTCTTGGTCATCTGTGACCTCATCAGCAAAATTAATAGTCTGAGCAAACAGTGGTTTCTCACTTAATGGAACCATCTTCCTTCCCCTCATAGGTATGGTTACTTTCTTTTTCCCTTTTTTCAATATGACAACATTTTCTCCCCAGTCCTGTCTTACTTTAGCCAATCTGAACCAAGGTCTTCCTAACAGCATTTCATATGCAGCTGCTGAGTCTGACATTCTGAGTACAACAAAATTAACAAAAAAGGATAATCCTGACACCTGAATTTCCTGTGCTTTGAGAATTCCCAAAGGTTGTACCCTAGATTGGTCTGCCATTTTCACCCGAAAAGGTGCTGGAGCCAGAGCTCCCAACTCCATTCTTTTGTACACTGCCTCTGGTAAAATATTCACCCCAGAGCCTCCATCCAATAACACATCATCAAAATTTTCTCCAAGAAAATGTACCTTAATAACTGGTACCACAAAGTCCACATCTGCTGGATCAATTCTATTTGCTACTGCTGGAGATAACTGCCTGTCCATTGTGCCAAGTCCATTCAGGTTCTGCAGCTTTCTGAACAATCTGTCTTTGAAAGCTGGAACCAGTTGCAACAACTGATCCAAAGATAATTGAAGAGGTGAGCTAATAAGTATTTCAAACCAGTCCTTATCCTGTTTATTCTCCACCTCCTTACTCCCATTATTCTGCTCTTGCTTCTCATTTGGGTCATCCTCAACATCCACCTGCTTTGCCTGGTGTTTAGCAATCCTTTTTGTAACCTGATCTCTTACCCCTTTTTGCTCCTTCCAATCCAAAGGTGCTTTATCCTTAGACCTAGTCACTGCTAGAACTTCAACATGATCCTCCTGCACACATTGGTTGCAGTCACAAGCCCATTGATGTTCCTCTTCATTCCCTTGCTGCTCCTGTTCTTGGTCAGTATCTTGAATCTGCTCATCCTGAGAAAACACATCAAACAAGATTACATTTGCCTGAGCTGCTGGCTGATTTTGCTGCTGCTGCTGTTGCTGTTGCTGCTGTTGTTGATTTCCAAGTTGATTGGGCTGATTATATCTCACAATGGGCATTCCCCTTTCTTCCCTATGCTTCACCCATAAAGCACAATTGGGACCTACCCAGTGATCTGGTGCACCACAGTACACACAGGGTCTCCTATTATTATTGTTCTCCTGCTCTCTCCAAGGAGGTCTAGGAGGTCTTGCCCTCTGAAATGGTGGTCTTCCCCTAAATGGTACTGCTTGATTGGCTCCAACTTCTGGTCTTCCTCTTCCTATGTTAGGTGCTGTCTGCCCTCTATTCTTTGGATTGTACCAACAACTAGCAGTGCTATGTCCATCCCTTTCACAAATGTGACAATACACTTTTTCTTTAGGTGCTACAAGAGAATAACCAAACTTTTTAAGTTTGCCTACCAAATCTTGCTCAATGCTCTGCCTTTGCTTGACTTTCTTCTTCTTACTGCTCTGTTTCTTCTTTCTTTTTTCTGTTTCCTCATCACTGTCTGATGGTGAGTCTGAATCTGAGTTCCCACTGGAATCTGTGTCTTCAGATGCTTCATCTGAATCTGAGTCACTGTCTTCTTTTCCTTTTGCCTTGGTCATGCCAAGTCTCTTCTCCACCCTTGCAGCAGCAGTAACAAGGTCATCCAGACCTCCAGCAATATCAATGCTAGCTACTGCTCCCTTTAAGCTGCTTCTCAATCCTTTCAAAAAATAACCTGCTAACATTTCATTAGTGGGTCTTTCATTCCCCTGCAATCTTTCTACTAAAATTCTGAACTTCTGTGCATAGTCTTCAACCAGCATCTTATTTTGCTTAATGTCTCTGAGTTTTCTCAGGACATCAGTCGGAGTCTTCTCCTTTCTAAATCTCTGCAGAAATGCCTGCTTCAAAGCATTATAAGTAGCAAAATGTGCAATGCCATATTGGCTGAACCAACTCATGGCCTTTCCTTCCAATGTGGCAGCAAACTGTTCCATCTTAACTCCATCAGCATACATCACCTGATAGCCACTTGCCTGCCACTTAGTTTCAAACTGTGCCACATGACAGTCAGCATCTTCCTTACTCCCTGCTCTAAACTTGGCTGCCTTGACCTTTGGGTTGGGTGGTGGTTGAGCCATTGGAATGGGTTGTGGTGGTCTCCTAGGTCTTTGCTTGGTAGCCCCCTGAAGTGGGTCAAACTGGATCCTTCTCCTGGTGGTTCTTCCTGCCAGGAATAAGCTCCAATAAATTGCCTCACTCTCTCTTCTCCTGCTGCTCCTGATCCTACCCCTCCTTGGTCTACAGGTTGCTGCCCCTGAGCATCGGGTGATTGCTGATTGTCATGATCATAGTTAAATGGATCAATGTTTCCAGCCTGTGCTTGAGCCCTTGTGTAGTACACTCTTCCTACTCTCCTGTCTCCCTCTGACATGCATCATTACTTGAAAATAAATGTTAACCCAGCGGATCGCCAAATGTGTTGTGGGTTAGGTCAACACATGAACATCATGCACAACAAGAATGACAATCTACTCCACCATGCTTCATCAACAACAATTCAGACACAGTAAACATAACTACTCAAAGAATATCAGAGTAAGCAGAGACAATACACTGAATAGTTGCTGCACTGCACCATCATCATCACATTCATATCAGAGAACAGATACATCGTGCGCAGATACATTCCCCACTTATATAGATAAATCCGACTTAACTACCCAGTCACAAGACATTCAACAGACTGCAACTGAAAGATAGTTACATCCGACTTAGCAAAATATAGCTCAGTAAATATCCGATAAGTCAAAATCCGACTTAGCTATTCAGAGTCAGTTTCTAACATGTGCCTCTCAACACATAGGAAAAATGAAAGGATTTATTCCATAAAGCTTAACCCTAAGGAAAAAAAAATAGATTCACCTGAACCCGAATGGATAACAGAATTTGATGATGTATTTTCCCAAGAACTTTCACAATTACCACCCAAGAGTGATGTTGATCATGCAATAGAGCTGACGCAAGAAGCTCAATCAGCTGCCCGAAGACCTTACAAAATGTCAGTACTTGAATCTGTGAAACTCAAGGAACAACTAACTCAACTTCTTGAACAAGGCTTCATTCGACCCAACATTTCTCCATGGAGTACTCATGTTCTCTTTAATCAAAAGAAGGATGGTACTTTACATCTTTGTATTGATTATCTTGGATTGAACCAGGTAATAGTCAAGAATAAGTATGCAATTCCAAGGATTAATGAACTACTTGACCGATTACATGGAGCTTATATCTTCACAAAAATTGATTTTAAGTTAGGGTATTACCAAATCCAAATCAAGGAGGAGAACATACCAAAGACAGGATTCAATACTCGTTTTGCACAATATGAATTTATAATTATGCCTTTTGGACTTACCAATGCTCTTTCAACTTTTAATCGTCTCATGACCGATGTGTTTTGACAACATCTTGATGATTTTGTTCTTGTCTTAATTGATGATATCTTGGTATTCTCAAGAAACAAAGAAGAACAAGAACAACATGTGATGCAAATACTTGAACTTCTCCGTCAAAATCAACTTTATACCAAAAGTAGCAAATACACCTTCTTCACTGAAAAAGTGGAATATCTTGGATTTATTATATCCAAGGATGGTGTTTCTACTGACCCAAGTAAGCTCAAATCTATCATATCTTGGCCTACACCGAAATCAGAACAAGAAGTACATGACTTTCTTGGTTTAATAGGATGGTGTTGTACATTTATTCAAGGCTACTCTAAGATTGCATCTCCATTGACTAATACGCTTAAGAAGGCTAATGTGTTTAGTTGGAATGATTGTGCTCAAACTAGTTTTGAGAAACTCAAAGAAGCTTTAGTGAATGCTCCAATACTAAAACTTCCAGGTTTCTCAAAGAAAATTACTGTGCTCATTGATGCAAGTAGACAAGCAATCAGTGGCGTTCTGTCTCAAGAAGGAAAACTAGTAGCTTATGAATCTTGTAAGTTATGTATACATGAGTTAAATTATCCTACACATGACTTGGAATTATTGGCTATGTTACAAGATGCTTAACATGTCAACATATTAAAGCTAAATGAGTTCGATAACCCGGTAAGCTTCAACCTATTTATGCTCCACAAATGCAATGGGAATGCATATCCATGGGTCTTACTACAAGACTTTCCACATCTCTGGGATATGACTCTATTTTTGTGGTTGTTTGTGAGGTCCCTACCCCGTCGTCTCAAACAACGGATCTGATGGTAAACCTGGTGGCCACTAGATCTACAGTGGAAGCAAACAAAGTGGTTTATAGTTCATCTAGTGGACGATCTCTCATCACAAAGTGAATCGAGTTCGAGCCTACTAGCATCAAGATCTAGTTCCACCCTGTAGGGGAAGCGTGATTAACTTATCTAGCGATCCTAAGAACTACCTTCCAAGAGAAGAGAAGTCCCCAGTGACTTTTTTCCCATGTTTCAGAGGCACGTACACTTGAGGCTTCACCGCTCTTGGGGCAATGAGTAATACTAGCGTCGATTTATAACACTAAGGGGATGGAGAGTTCCCGACCAATCGGGACCACCCTTCTCATAGGCATTGGCAACCCGAGTCAACAAGCCTCCACTTTCCACCCCATACTCACACTTCCTTTGTTACCTAATTACTACCACAATGGTTGTTCAACATATAAGTTCTTTGTTTATTTTTTGGATTCACAAGTTCTTTAATACAGCCCTTCAACCAGTATTGCAAAGCGACACCAAGACAGTAATTCTAGTAAAAATTCACTCAAAAACTCATTCATTTAAAGTTCCAATGCTCTGGAGGTACAATATCCCCCCTCCACCAAGAGTTTACTCCTCCCGTTGTCGCCTAGCTGCCCATAGAACTAGGTTGTCCACCGCTTAACTAGCAGTCGTGGACTTCCACCGCGTAACTAGCAGTCGTGGACTTCCACCGCGTAACTAGCAGTCGTGGATATCCACCGCTTAACCAACAGTCGTAGATTCAAGAGCCCTTAACCAGGAACTCTAGCTCCTGCGAATAACTTCGCGAGCTGCCCCTTGTGATCAAGAGGGGATTCGGACTAGATCAAAATTGGAATTGAAAATGAACTAGCTGAGCTAAATTCTCCCTAGAAACCAATCTTTCCTTCTTCAGACAGTATATTGCAAAGCATTCTTTCCTACTTGAATATAAAATACAATTAATTTAAATGCCGTGGTTTCTGTTGATTTCCAACATGTTGGGAAATGTGTTTTTCATCCTACCTTATCAAATGCAATGTTGCTTTAACAAACTTGAATTTAAACTTGACCTACCTCCACAATTTCCTTGTCATTTCTCCGTGAGATGGCCGGTACTTGGTTGACCATGGGAGCTTTTCCCTTTCCATTAGTGTTGCTTGTTCAAGCCTCACGATCGTGGGAACCACCAAAACGAGTTCTGTTTACCGGGGCCATTTTATACTCACTACTTAGGTTGACAACTTGGAAAAAAAAGAGCTAATATTCGAGAGCAACATACGACCAAAATGACAGATTAGTTTCAATAAGCAAATCCCTTTATACGAGAGGTTTGATTACTACAAGACAGAGATTTGTGATAGCACCTTACTTGTTCTATGGGAATTGGCCATAATGTTAATTATTTAGCCTAGATATTTAAGAATTTCAGGTTTCTTCTCAATCTATTTACTAGAGATGAATTCGGCATGCTTAATCACTTCCTAATGCAGGTAGAGGTTTGCAGATTTATCGTATGTATAGGTCAGAGGGTTTCTCCCTTCCTAGTGATTAATGATGGATTAATTTCACTAATTATATCCTAATCTATGAGCTAATTGATTCTAATTTAGTTGTTTAAATATTGTGTGGCAATAGAAAGCAGTGACCATCTCTACCTCAATGCCGATTTGTTCTTAATTACAATGGTGACTAGCGGTTGATTCCTTAATCATGCATTAATTTATGATTAAGAGAGACTAATTGCTTGCATAATTACTAATTAGATTAAGATTTATGCAATAGATCATAATTAGAGAGTATCTAATGAGTATTTTGACTACGAATATGCATACTAGATGCGGAATTAAGAAGATAATAGAGAGGGAATTACAACAAGCGTGAATTAAATCAAGACTTACCGAGGCTACGGATGAATTCCTCTCAAAATTCTGATGCAAGGGTCTCCTTGAGACGAGAAACGAGCAGCACTTTCCTCCTTAGCTCTTCTTTCAAAGACTATGTCCGCCGGCAGCACCTCCCCAAGGTTTGTGTGTGTGTACTCAATGTGTGTGTGAGCATTATGTGTGTGTGTGTGTGTGTGAGCACACTCTTATATAGGCCCTCCAAGCTGAAAATTCAAACCAAGTTGCTATATGCATCTAGAGAGCACGTACTTCATGCATGGTAAGTTCAGTTGCACACTTACCAAGTGTCCAATCGGCTTGGTAATCACTCATGCTCACTCTCCCTTGCATGGATGAGCCCCCATGAGTTCTCCTTGTGAGAGAGAGCACCCCCTGCTGCTAAGACTAGCCTCGAGTGGCCTGGGGTTGGTTCCCGCACAGCCTTCAAGCCTCGGTGCCTCCCCGCACAACCTTAGGAAATTTTGATTTTAGGCTAAAACGGGTCATACGAATCGGAATTTAATGCCGTAAATTTCTATACTAAGGTGTACCTGTTCGAGTGCCTGCCATATTTAGCAACCCCCGGTGTCCGAAAATGCATTTTTTTCAAATTTGGGATACGGGTGCAGTTTTTCGAGACGGTCAAAACTGATGAGTCGGGTGACCAAAAACTTACTATTTTTTGGAAAATTTCCACAAAAATTATTTTAATTCGCTTTTGGAAGCTTTATGACATTATAAACATCATGGCATCAACAGATTTTAGAAAACTGCCAAAAATAGTAATTTTTTCCATTATGATTGTTTCATGGTACAATGGTGTTCTTTTAGCTCGGGGTCGGAGACCTTACATCCTCCCCAACATGAAAAAATTGAGATGTCCTCATCTCAAGAATACATCTGGATAAACTCTATGCTAACTACTTAGGTACATATATCCTTTGTCTAAAGTAAAGACATCCTTTGATAATAGAATAGTCTTTGTCTTTATGCATGTTATTCTGCTGAACTTTGATGAGATCCTAGTGCTTGAATTATTGCTCACTAGGATTAGCAGCTGCAGCATACAGAGCTGCTCTCTCATTAGCTTCGTCACCCCACTATTGTTTGTCTCACTGCGGCATTAGCGAAAGCTCTGCTTCCTTGTCCTATGTTTCCTCTTCCTCGGCCTCCTCTTCCGTTTGGTTGACCTCACCCGTTGACGTTCAGAGGTACATTATTAGCACTGGATGTTTGGGAAATCCTTTTTGGACATCGGCTTTTGTAATGTCCATACTCCTGGCACTCAAAGCATTTTATATTGGGAAACTCGGTAGCTGTCGTAGTAGCTACTACCGGATGATAGTCGTATGCAGGGTTGATTGGTCTGTTACTCCAATTGTCTGGCCTGGCTGTCTTTGAAAAATAGTATTGACTATCTTGGGTAGTCCTCTAAATCTCTTTAGCTAACGGTTTGGCCCTTAGCAAGGCATCTTGCAGAGTTGTTGGCATGAGAGCTTCTAGTCGGTTGTTCAAGGGGTCGATGAGTCCTTGGCAGAACCGTGCTACTTGCTGTTCCAATGTCATCCTAGGAGCATATCTCCGAAGTGTGACGAACTTCGAGTAGTATTCTTCGACAAAAGAAGTCAGCTGTCGAAGTGAGAAAAACTCATTAATCTTCAAGGCTTTGTGAGCAGGTGGTAAGTATCCCTCCATCACAACAGCCTTGATGTCTTCCCATGACTGGGAAGATCCCTTGATATCCAAGTCCCTGCAATGTTGCTTCCACCATATCTTGGCATCACCAGACAAGCGGAACATCGCAAGCATGGTTTGATTCACGGGTTGGGTTCCCGCAGCTTCAAAATAGTCGTCCATTGCTTCTATCTATACTTCCGCATCTCTCTCCACATTAACCCCTTCGCCTTTAAAGGTTGGAGCTGAGCTTGCTTAAGGAGAAGCTTTTCTCCTGAACGGCGGTATATAGTGCAGTAGACGGTACCTATCCAATGGTATAAAACTCATTACTATAGCACTCTTCTCAAATGAACCTAGGCTTTTCCATACTCAAGAAGAAATTTAACTTTTTGGGCTTAACCAGCCTACTTAATTTGTACAACTATCACAAAGGATTTAACCATTTCACCATTAGTTTAAATTCCATTGAATACATCCAAAATTGTCCGATAAATAATGGTAAAAACTTTACTCGAGAGCTTTGATCCATACTTTTAACTTTATGTGCATCAACGGTCTACCTGTCCGCAACACTAGTCGCACCAACGACTTCTCAAAAAACATCATGTGGAACCCACTGAATCCCAACAAGCTCAACGAGTAAAACTCTCTAACATCACTCAAGAGACAATCCACTAGACAAATCCAATTTCATTATTCTGGGAAACATCATGCTCAAGCTTTGAGTACGAGCTATCCTACTATCCCTTATTTTTTAAAATTTCAAACAACATTATTTTCCAATTCGTAAACCTATAGCTCTGATACCAGGTGTGAGGTCCCAACCCCGTCGTCTCAAACGACTGATCTGATGGTAAACCTGGTGGCCAATAGATCTACAGCGGAAGCAAACAAAGTGGTTCAATATTTCATCTAGCGGACGATCTCTTATCACAAAGTGAATCGAGTTCGAGCCTACTAGCATCGAGATCTAGTTCCACCCCGCAGGGGATGCATGATTAACTTATATAGTGATCCTAAGACCCACCTTCCAAGAGGAGAGAACTCTCAAGTGCCTTTTTTCCCATGTTTCAGAGGCACGTACACTTGAGGCTTCGCCGCTCTTGGGGCAATGCGTAATACTAGCGTCAATTTATAACACTATGGGGACGGAGAGTTCCCAATCAGTCGGGACCACCCTTCTCATAGGCATTGGCAACCTGAGTCAAGCCCCCACTTTCCACCCCATATTCACACTTCCTTTGTTACCTAATTACTACCACAATGGTTGTTCAACATATAAGTTCTTTGTTTATTTTTCTGATTCACAAGTTCTTTAATACAGCCCTTCAACCAGTATTGCAAAGCGGCACCAAGATAGTAATTCTAGTAAAAATTCACTCAAAAACTCATTCATTTAAAGTTCCAATGCTTTGGAGGTACAACGTCCCCCCTCCAGTGAGAGTTTACTCCTCCCGTTGTCGCCTAGCTGCCCATAGAACTAGGTTGTCCACCGCTTAACCAGCAGTTGTGGACTTTCACCGCTTAAAGAGCAGTCGTGGATATCCACCGCTTAACCAAGAGTCGTGGATTCAAGAGCCCTAAACCAGGAACTCTAGCTCTTGCGAATAACTTCGCGAGCTGCCCCCTGTGATCAAGAGGGGGTTCGGACTAGATCAACATTGGAATTGAAAATGAACTAGCTGAGCTAAATTCTCCCTAGCAACCAATCTTTCCTAATTCAGACAGTATATTCCAAAGAATTCTTTCCTACTTGAATATAAAATACAATTAAATTAAATGCCGTGGTTTTCGTTGATTTCAACATGTTGGGAAATGTGTTTTTCATGCTACCTTATCGAATGCAAGGTTGCTTTAACAAACTTGAATTAAAACTTGACCTACCTCCACAATTTCCTCGTCATTGCTTCGTGAGATGGCCGGTACTTGGTCGACCATGGGAGCTTTTCCCTTTCGACTAGTGTTGCTTGTTCTAGCCTCACGGTTGTGGGAACCACCGAAACGAGTTCTCTTTACCGGGGCCATTTTATACTCACTACTTAGATTGAAAACTTGGAAAAAAGAGAGCTAATATTCAAGAGCAACATACAACCAAAATGTCAGATTAGTTTCAATTAGCAAATCCTTTTATACGAGAGGTTTGATTACTTCAAGACATAGAGATTTCTGATAACACCTTACTTGTTCTACGGGAATTGGCCCTAAGCTAATTATTTGGCCTAGATAGTTAATGACTTTAGGTTTCTTCTCAATCTATTTACTAGAGATGAATTCGGCATGCTTAATCACTTCCTAATGCAAGTAGAGGTTTGCAGATTTACCATATGCATAGGTGAGAGGGTTTCTCCCTTCCTAGTGATTAATGATGGATGAATTTCACTAATTACATCCTAATCTATGAGCTAATTGATTCTAATTTAGTTGTTTAAACACTGTGTGGCAATAGAAAGCAGTGACCATCTCTACCTCAATGCCGACTTGTTGTTCATTACAATGGTGACTAGCGGTTGATTCCTTAATCATGCATTAATCTATGACTAAGAGAGACTAATTGCTTGCATAATTACTAATTAGATTAAGATTTATGCAATAGATCATGGATACAAAGAATTAGAGAGTATCTAATGAGTATTTTGACTACGAATATACATACTAGATGCGGAATTAAGAAGATAATAGAGAGGGAATTACAACAAGCGTGAATTAAATCGAGAATTACTGAGGTTATGGCTGAATTCCTCGCGAAATTATGATGCAAGGGCTCCTTGAGACGAGAAACGGGCAACACTTTCCTCCTTAGCTCTTCTTCCAAAGACTATGTCCGCCGGTAGCACCTCCCCAAGGTTTGTGTGTGTGTAGGAGTGTGTGTGTGTACTCAGTGTGTGTGTGTGAGCATTATGTGTGTGTGTGTGTGTGTGAGCACACTCTTATATAGGCCCTCTAAGCTAAAAATTCGAACCAAGCTACTATATGCATCTGGAGAGCACTTACTTCATGCATGGTAAGTTCAGTTGCACACATTCCAAGTGTCCAACCTACTTGGTAATCACTCATGCTCACTCTCCCTTGCATGGATGAGTCCCCACGAGTTCTCCTTGTGAGAGAGGGCACCTCCTGCTACTAAGACTAGCCTCCAGTGGCCTGGGGTTGGTTCCGGCACAGACTTCGAGCCCCAGTGCCTCCTCGCACAACCTTAGGAAATTTTGATTTTAGGCTAAAACGGACGATACGAATCGGAATTTAATGACATAAATTGCTATACTAAGATCTAACTAAAGTGTACCTATCCGAGTACCTGCTATATTTAGCAGCCCTCGATGTCCGAAAATGCATTTTTTTGAGACGGTCAAAACTGACGGGTCGGGTGACCAAAAACTTACTATTTTTGGAAAATTTCCACAAAAATTATTTTAATTCACTTTTGGAAGCTTTATGACATTCTAAACATCATGGCATCGACAGATTTTAGAAAACTGCTAAAAATAGTAACTTTTTCCATTATGATTGTTTCATGGTACCATGGTGTTCTTTTAGATCGGGGTCGGAGACCTTACAGTGTTGATATGCTTACAAAAAGGACCCATTTATTTCCAGTCAATACAACGCTTACGGCTAAGGATATAGCTCAAATCTTAAAGGTGTTTTCATGTATCACGGTTAACCTCGCTAAATAATTGTAATACAAAGTTCACCTCAAATTTTTGGAAAGCCTTATTCTTAGCTACAGGAACCAGTTGGCCTTTAGTACTTCTTATCACCCTCAAATTGATGGGCAGACAGAAAGAAAAAAATCAAATCATTGAGGACATGTTAAGAGCTATTGCATGCACAAGCATAGTAAATGGACAAGATATTTGTATTTGGTTGAATTTACGTATAATTCCTCAATTTAACGCTCAATTGGAATGTCTTCTTTTCAAGAATTGTATGAATGTCTTACTCCACTCAAATGGACAGACCCTTGTTAAGGCGGTTACGCCGCTAGCGGAAGCTAAATAGCGAGAACTCAACCAACAAGAGAATTTGTCAGACGAGGACGAAGCTTGACCCGCAGGCGCATGGAAACAACTAGGTGGGTGTCAAATCACCTACTCGACCTTCTAATGACAATCACTACTAAGGAAATCAAATCTAAGTTCTAAAATACGCAAGTGACTGAAATCCGTACTACGAACGAATGCTATACGAAACAGGATCTAGAATCATTGAATCGATCTCAAACTCAAGGGGAAGTCTATGCACTAGGTAAGAACAACACCCTAAAGACTTGAACTGCAAAATCAACCTATAATCACTCCGTGCGGTAAACGCGTATGAAGACAGGCCGAAAAATACAGGTGACCGAAACTTGACCCCGATGGTACTAATGCGTAGCTCTACTCGTTGTGGTTCTATAGATACGCTGCACGCTCTATTCCGACACACGAGTTAGAAGAAAACTCACACCGAAGCTCGTAGGAACTTACCACACATAGAAGCCGATAGCGCGCACTCTTGGTATCAGTGCGTAGCTCTCGCCGTTGCTAACACAATGGCGGTGTCGCTTCTCCAATGGCGGCTCCGTAGCTCGCGTAGCAAGTAGATAAGACTCTCTCTCTCTCACTCACTCTCTCTCAGACACAGTCACAGCGCTCAAAAACTCACTTTGATTAATAATCTGAATCCTCTTAGGTTACAAAAACTTTGGCTTATATACCTCAGCCTTGGAGGTGAGAACATCTCTAACTAATTACATCAGCAAGTGAAATTACTTCGGAATTACAAGCTGGATACTCAATTGAGTCCCGTTACTTAATGAATGGCTCAATTCAAAATCAATGTCGGAAAGACATTTATTACAATCAATGGTTACAAAAATGATGAGTGTGAGCAAAAATGTGGGTGTGATCCTCTGCTGGCTCAACACTCCCCCCCTCCGCGTTCATGTCGTCCCTGACATGACCTTTATGCTTGGTCAATAAAGTCCTGTCGTCTTGAGCATCTGCAAATGTGATTCGTATCGCAGGTTGCCGATGGTCAAGGTTGGGGCCGAATATTTTGCTTTCGTGGGTGAAAAAGCCGGTGTAGAAAGCTTCTTCGAATGTTTGCATGTGGAAGCTAGGCAAAAACATAATCCTCTGGTATAGGAGGTGCAACACTTTTGGAGAAGGCTGCAATGAAAGGTCATACATCATATCAGTCACTGTGTTGGCCATCGATAGTAGACTCGAGGTCGTGGCTTTATCTGGCGCAAACACTTCAATGCAAGCTAAGAGAGTCCTGCAAATTTTCTTGAGCATCTGACACGAAAGGTCAAGAGAGCCAATAAAGAGCTTGATGGTGCCCGTTAGGGTTTTCACCATGTAGGCTTTACCTATTCTCTCTCCTGCCTTTGGTCCTGGCATCCTTGGGTAATTAAGCCAATTTGGCTTCTTTTCTGCAATCCTGCCATGCTCTTTCCAGCTTCTGACTCTTGGCACCGGGCAGAAGGTTGCATCCTCCCGAATCTCCTTTGGTGCCTCTACCAAGTAGATGAGGTAGGCTGGGTATTTGTTCAGCCAACCTTTCCTCCATCTAGGCTGCGAATCTACAATCTTCTTTGATTGTTCCTCTTTTGTGATGTCGCCTTCGTAAAGAGCGACATACTGCTCCTCCTCTATTCTTTTTTTCGTTTTTATCACTTCAAACTTCATCAAAGGGAAAGGCAGGCTGGGTTGCATCCACTCTTCATGGAGCACTTTTGTGTCTAGTCCCTGAAGTCTAATGGAGATTAGGAGTCTCCTCTCCCATTCCATTTCCGCCTTGGCACTCTCCTCTGTTGACTTTTCTATTTGGTCATGGAGCCTTTGTTGTTCTTCTTCAGAGATTCTTGAAGTTGAGGCCACCTCTTGAACTGGGGCTGGATCTTCAATTGTGGTTGCCTCTCCAGTTTCTGGTAGCTCTATGGCTGCTCCACCTGATCCTTCTTTTGGTGTCTCTGTCTCTCTTCTTTGTTGCTCTTGTAGATCTTGGAGCTGTTTGCGGAGGGTCTCATTCTCTGTTCTTAGTGTTTGATTTTCTAAAGTGAGCCTCTCCTCTACTGCCAATGATCCCTCCGCAATGTGCAACCTTTGCACTTGCTCTAATCTTAGCTCTCTTTGTAAGCTTCGGACCTGGTCTTCCAGAGCTGGTACAAGAGCTCCCTCTTGTTCGGTTCCTGCTCTGCTAGCTCTAGGGGTAGTCTTGAGTCTAGTGATTGTTCTTTCTTGGAGCTCGACTCTTTCCCTTAGCTCAATGAGCTCATCTTTAGCCGCCTCCACGTCGTCTTCCATCCGCTCCCTTGCTTCCTGTGCACTTGTTACTTCTCTTGAAGCCTCGGCTAGCTGGAGTATCAAGCCATCTCTCTCGTTTTCCGCATCGTAGAGTGATGCTTTATGACTTTCACATTCAGTCATAGCATTCTCTAATTTCCTCTGCAACTCGGCTTTCCTTTGTTTGGCTGTCTCAATCTCCACTTCCTTTGCCTTGGATCTTTCTTTGATCTTGTTGAGCAGTTCATGCACCATGTGCATGTCTTTTTCATCTTCATCTGTCAACTCTAAAGCTTTTTTGGCCACCACCTCCACTGGCTTCGGCCCTTCTAGTACGTTCTGCTCGTCCAGTTTTTCATCACTTTCTTTTGTACTCTTTGTATTTTCCTCTATCCCTCTCCGATCATCTCCTTTTTGTAGGGTGATCCCATAAACCGCCTCAAGGGCCTCTTCTTCAGTGTACCCTATCGCTACCAGATCCTCATAATCGTTTTTCTTTTGCTGAATTGGATCTATCTCCTTTTCCTTGGTCCCGGCCTCCGGCTTTTCCATACCAATCGTGTCCATCTCTACTGTGGTCTCTTCCACAATGATTTCCGTCTTCTTCGGGCTTGGTACATCAGTAAAGGAGGGCTGATTGTCCTCAGTCATCTTGGCTTTCCCTTTGTTTGCTTGCCCGTCTTTCTCTTGAGGTTCAGTAGACTCATCTACTTTCTTCTTCCCCTTGTCGTCCTTTTTCAGCTCAGCTTTTAAAAGCTGTACTTCCTCTTCAGTGTATGGCTCGACAGGTTGCTGCTCCAGTATAGCCTCTGACTCCTCATAAGCTCTAATATATTGATCATATTGATCAACATGTGGCCTGGCTGAGCTAGTTCCGACTTTAGAGGGGTCTGGCACCCACTTTTCTTCAAAGTCCCCCTTTAGAGCTCTTTCCGCTCTAAACTGCTCCACCAGTCTTTCCATTCTTGCCGCTTTCTGACTTTTGGTTTGCTTGGGAGCAACCTTCTTCTTTGCTTTCTTCATAATCGGCTCATCCACATTCTCTTCAGGTTCTGAAACTATTTCTAGTTTCCTGCGTGCTCTTGTGGATGCCCTCTTGGATACTTCAGGCTGTTCTTCCTCGTCATCGGCTTCTCTAAGCCACTCATTCTGGGAGGGAACCTTTGGCCATTGATCTCTGGCTCCAATAGCTTCATAAGCTATTCTTGTCAGAACTTCAGCTCCTCCTATATACTTTGGCTTCTCGTTGTGCATGGCAATTACTTGCTCGTGGATGTGTTGAGCGTAATTCACCTCTTTTTGCATATTGCTCTTCAATGCCCATGTGATGGTAGTTGCAATGGCATGGGGCGGTGTCGTATACTTTTGCGGTCTTTTACTGCAAATATGGAGAAATTGGTTGTACAGTCGGCAAAGGGTTGCCGCTCTTTGGTCTGCCATATCTCCATAAGTTGCATTCTGTTTCTTGGACCCATAAACCTCTATAGCCTCCCTTCTTTCCCTGACAGAGCTCCCTTTGTTGTTCAGCTTCAATGCATCTGCAATGAGCTGTGGAGTGATCTGTACCTCTACTTTCTCTCCATCTATTGCTGTCAATGTGGCTTTCCCATCCTTCTAAATGGAGGTTGCCAACTCATACACTCTTCTTGTATCTACACCTGATGGTCTCGAGGTGAAGAATCTGTGCAAGTCTGTCCTTTCCAAGTACCTGCTGATGTTCTCTGACCTGCTATAATCCACCAATTCTTGTGGGATCATTGGTATATCCACCGCTTGCCCTTGAGGATCTCTGAAAGTCCCCTGGTAGATCTTTATTCCCTCTTATTCCAGTACTGCTTCCTCCACCCAAGTTTTGGTTGGATTGAGGGTTTCTGCTGGAATGTCAAAGGGTTCCGCTTCTGCAAGAGCATCTTTGATTGTCGGTCTTTTTCTCTTCGTTTCCGATAACTTGGCGGAATCCATGGATCCTGTAACTCCAATTTCAGAAGTTAGCGTCTTTTTAGTACTGAAGGCAGAAATGAAGCTTTTAACTATTCAAATGACTTGAAAATTGAAACATGAGCTATTCAGGGCCTAAGGATGCAGGGTAGGTGAAAAAATATGCAAATTGGGCTCAGAATCATGCTGGAGACATCATACGCGTATGATGTCTTTTATGTCAAAATGACTTCATATTGGTTGTGCTTGTAGCTGATAGTGTATACATGAGTATCATATGCTTGGATTTGAGTTTGGATCCCATTTGGTCAAGTTTTGGCCAGTTTAGTCCAGATCAGGCTCTTGGCAAAATTTTGAAAGGGAATTGGATTTTATGATCCAAATTGGATAAAACTTGGTGGTTCACCTTCAAATGGCATGTAGATCACTTCTGTTTGGTGGTTGAAGCCCTAAGGTGCCAAAATCACATAGTGAGACATCATACGCGTATGATGTCTTTTAGTGTATTTTTGGACCAAATTTCTCTATAAGCTTGGATATGGCTTTAGATAGGCTTATTCAGTGGATTTATGAATTTTGGATAGATTTTGGGCTAAAAATGGCTCTGGAGACATCATACGCGTATGATGTCTTTTTCACCAATTTTTCATGGGATTGGTTCTGTGGACTCCCCATGTACTAGTGAAGGACTATATCTACTCAAATCTCGGTTTGGACTTGAGTATGTTGAATTTGGGCTAAAATAGGCTTTGGATGAAGGTTTTCCCTCAATTGGGCTAATGGGGTGATCCACTTGACCAAATGGTTCCAAATTTCATATGTAGCATGTATTAAATATATACAATGGATGTATGATGTCAAATAAGCAGTTTTGGCTCTGTAAGTGCAAATAGACATCATACGCGTATGATGTCTTTTGTGTCAAAATGGTGCTTTTTGGTTCCAGATAGCTTGTAGATGTGTTAATCAACAATCCTACAAAGTTTCAATGAGTTTGGAGTTATTTTGACAAAATTAGGACCAAAAATCAATTTTATGGCCTACTTTGCGTCTTTTTGGTTTTCCTTGGGTTTTGTAACTCCAATTCTCATGATACTTGGTTCATAGGATGTGATTAACATGTGGAATGAGGCTATGCACTCAAATGTTGAAATGGATGTGAAAATCATGCTGTGAGACATCATACGCGTATGATGTCTTTTCTTGAAATGTTGGTCTTTTTGTGCAAAGAATGCTTTGTGCTAGTGCCCTAAGCCCTGCTAACTAGTTTTCAACTTAAAAAGTCATTAGTTTAGCTAAAAAGCCTCCTTTAGGCATTTCAGTCTCTGAAGTCGTCTTTTTGCCTTGGAGTTGAATTTCTTCAACGTTTCTTCTCGAGAGTTGCATTTCCAGCTCATTGGATATGTTGTGAAGCCACCTATTTGGTTGAACTTGACTTTGGCTCCCCGTTCTCCATCTTTCTCCATTTGGTTGCCCGAAAGCGTCTTTTTCACCATCGGTAAGTGAATCAGCTTTCTTTTGGGTTTTGCTTGCAAACATAAGTCATCCATGTATATTTGAAGCTGCTTGTGAAGTTTCATGTCATTTGGTTGTCAATTTTAGCCGTTACGCCAAAATGACGCTTTGTGTGTCCGCCGCCGAATCGGTTGTTCCGACCTACTTTTGGTGATCCAAACCCGGAGATACTCCATGGTTGCATTGCCCTCGATGTTGTTAAGCTTCCTGAGAAGTTTTGTGTCGTTTCGACAACTTTTTTCTGTTTGCCTCTTGCAGGCTCTATTGACCTAGGGTTTTTCAAGTCGTTCTTTCTCGAGCTTTGAGTGTTAGAAACCCATCTTCTATGTTAGGGTAACCCACCTCTAAGTTCTTGCAAGGTTTGGTTAGGCGGTTGTGCCCCTACCTAGCGTTCCTCCCCATTCCCCGTCTGCTCTTGTTTCTTGGTTTTGGTCAGTTTTCGTGACAAAAGTTAACGATAAGCATCAAAAGCTTATGGCAACGAGTCTACCTCTCATGTCTGGTGTCCTCTGAGCTCTCGTAGCAGTCGTAGAAGGCGGTAGAAGGTCGGATGCTCCTGTGTGCTCTTTGCTCTCTCCAAGAAGGTAATAGTGGAAATGAGCTTGAAAGTGAAGTGAAAAATACTTAACTTCGGACTTCCCGGATCACTTGTTACCAAATTTGACATGTGCTCCTATCTCGTCGTGAAATGCACTTTAGGATTTGAAATTTCTCAATTTGGACTCCGTTTGACCTGTTTCTGAGAAATCTGTCCACTTTGCCAAAATTCTGTCATTTCGGGCTTTCCGCAACTTTTTCAGAATTGTACCCAATTTTTACCATGGGTTGCCCTTGTCATTAGGACCATCACCGTCTATTCTTTTCTTTTTTCCGATCTCATTTCACTTGTTTTTTTATTTTTCTTTTACTTTTATCAAGAAAATCATAAAAATAAAGGAAAATAGCAAATTAAAGCCAAAAAATTCCAAACATACACGATAAATAGCTGGTAACCCTGTGTATATGAATATACACTTATTTGTGATTTCTGGACTTGGATTACCACTTTTTTTACTTTTTTGCTCCAAAAACACTCTTATTTAGTGATATTTACACGTCTAGAGACCCAAATTCATCATTTGATCTCTTCTTGTTGCAAAAAAAGGTATATAAGGGCATAAATATTATCAATATCCGCAATCAAACATAAAAATTGCAAAATCATGTAAGACACTGCCCTTGTAATATAATTTTTGTTTTTCTTTGTTTTTGGCGCTTGTAGCTGCTTTGTAACTCCTGTATACCTCCCCCCCTCCTAGTCTGAGTCCTCTCGGACGACTATGAAGTGTCTGTGGGCAAAGCATTGTAGTTGTTTTGGTCATAAGTTCCCAGTGCAACTGTAGAGCGATGATACAATAGTCTTTCCAATAAAGCTGCTCTTTGTTTGATTGAAGGATTGGTGGTCGGGTTTTGGGTTGGTTTTGGCACTTCGGTAGTAGAATCAGTAGATGGATTCTTCTTTACTTTGTTGTTCTTTTTTACAATCCAAATCTGCTTCTGCTTCACTTGTGCTTGCCACAAACTCTTTGCGACCCAAACCTGCTTTGTTCTTTGTGTTGATTTCCTCGACTTGAAATACCTAGGAGTTTCCGTTGATTGTACTGAAGGGAGTTCCTGTTTACAAATCTTTGGGATCCAAATTTGCTTGCTATAGCTTTGTGCCGTCATGAACTTCTTTGGAATCCAGATCTGTTTCACTGTCCTTGATTGTCTGGAATCACTCTGTTGTCTGGTATTGAAGACTCTGTTTTCCACCTTTGTGTTCTCTGGCACAACCTTTTTTGGTCTCCATACCAACTTTGACTCCGTTTTTTCCCAAGGTTGAGTTGTTATATTATTGCTTGTCTTCCTTATCCACTGTTGAGAATTCCTCGTCGAAGAGTAATCCGGTTGTATAGAAACTTTTGGTTGCCATTGCTTCTTCTTTTTCTCTGGTTGTTGTTTATCTTTGTCTTTGGATTCGTCCTTTGGAGTTGGCTCTTCTCCTTTGGTGAACTTAACTGATTGACTTTCACCTTCGTATTTGATAAGCACTGAATTAGAACTCCAGTCAATCATTGCATTGTATTGCTTCTGCCATGGTTGTCCTAGCAATAATGGATGTTGTGTAGCTTGGTCTTCAACCACGTAAAACATATGAGGATACACATATTGGTTAATCTGTATATGTAAAACTGTGCATCCGACAGTTTTGATTGAATTCTCAGAGTAACTCTTTAACTCTTGCTTGGCAGTTTGTAGTTTAGTGTCATTTGTCAATTGTCTATACAAACTGAGTGAAAGTAGGTTAGCTTGAGCTCCTGAATCCAATAGTGCTCTGGCTTTGATTTGGTTGGTTCCTACTTTGCATTCAATGATGGGTTCTTCTCTGTCATTATCCATTTTTGTTATACTGACTGCGTTTATTCGTATTGCTCCTTCATTGCGCTGTTTCTGACGCAGTAGTCTTCTTTTCTCCATTCTTTCCTTCGCCTCGGCTTGCGCTTCCTCCACAATCTTTTTCTTTTTCTGGACACGCAGCTCTTCGTGATGTATTTTGAGAAGCATGTCTTGGGTTAGCGGCAAAAGATACTTTTTCACTGTGCATCCACTAATCCAATTGGGCATTTCTTCTCCGTCTAATGTAGCAAGCTTGACGGCTCCACTTGGTGATAGATCTTTAATCACCAGAGGTCCCATCCCTCGCTTTTTAAGCTTCTTAGCATGTTGTTTCAGAGTGTAAACTAGGACATAGTCCCCAACCTTAAACTCTTTAGTCCGCACATGCTTATCAAAAAATTCCTTTTGTCGCCTTTTTTGAGCGTAGATAGAAGCTACTGCTTTTAGGCGAAGCTCGTCTAGCTTTTCCAGGTCATCTATTCTATCAGAAAGCTCGTGCCCTGTCCACTCTAGATCCTTAGCCACCCTTAAGGTTGAAATCAAGAATTCTATTGGTAAGATAGCATTTAGCCCAAAAACCATGTTATATGGGGTCGTTCCTATTGATGTTTTATATGCTACCCTATATGCCCATAATGTTGAATGCAACTTCTGGTCCCAGTCACTGGTCCCAGTCAGTTCTCGACTCAGATACAATCTTCGTGAGGACCGTGTATATGGTTTTGTTTGTTGCTTCAGCTTGTCCGTTTGCTTGTGGATGATACGGGGCTGATTTCCTATGGATTACCATGAATTCATCTAGAAGGATCTTTATCACTTCATTTATAAAATGTGTGCCTCGATCACTTTCAATTTCTATTGGCAATCCATATCGTACAAAGACGTATTCATATAGAAACTGTGCCGTGGTCCTGGCATCTGCTTTTTGAGTTGCCTTTGCTTCGACCCACTTTGTTAGATAGTCTGTAGCCACAACGATGTATTGTGCATGAGTCTTATATGCAGGAGGTGAAATGGGTCCGACATAATCAATCCCCCATTTTGCAAAAGCTCTTGCCCCCATCATTGGTCTAAGCGGCATATCATCTCTTTTAAGTGGTACTTTGGTCCGCTGACAGTCATCACACCGTTTAACGTATTCCTCAGCGTCCATATGTAATGTTGGCCACCATATTCCTGCGGCTAAGACAAGTTTTGCTGTCTTATCACCTGAGAAATGGCCTCCACCTACTCCTCCATGAGCTTGCTCCAGGATTATCACATACTCAGACTCTGATGCGCAAATCCTAAGCTGGTTGTCTTTACCTCTCTTATAGAGTTGATCTCCTATGAAAGTGTAATCTCTAGCTTCTGTCTCTACAGATTTCTGACGAGCTTTTGACGTTCCTTCTGGGAAAGTTCTATTTGTGAGATATCCAACAATATACTGACTCCATTCTGGAGCAATCATTATCTGATATAATGTTGAATACTCTGCTGGCGGTTTTGATGAACATACAATACATACAGTGACATATTCATGTACGCTTTCTTTCATTCCTGGCCAATAGACTCCCAATTGTAACAAATTCCTATATGTGTTCCTTCTTGAACAATGAAATGCACATTCCTGAACATGTGCTTCGCGCAGATATATATTATATTCCTCAGGATTGATGCATAGTCGTAAAACATGATCATTTCCCAATTGATACAACCTTCCTGCAACCAATTGAAGATTCTTGGATTGCTGAATAGCAATATATTTCTGGTTGTATTCTCCTCTATCGAACTCTCCTCCATGGGTTAATAGGTTAACGACATTTTGAGACCACTTCGGTATCATTTCTATGTTGAACAAGTACGCGTCTGGCATGTCGTCATCTACTCCTATAGGGTCTTCTCCATTCGTCAATCGCGAAAGATGATCAGCTCTAAGATGTGTTTTTCCTTTCTTTACTACTACCGTGAAGTCGAATTCCAGTAAGATAATGAACCATCTCACTATTCTCCCCGTATTGCATGGTTTATTCACTAGGTAGAGCAAGGCTTGGTGATCCGTAAAAAACACAAACTTGTTCGCTAGAAGATAATGCCAAAATTTCTTCACAGCATATATCATTCCTAATCCTTCTCGCTCTGTTGTGGTGTAATTCTTCTCTGCATTGTTGAGCTGTCGACTGGCGTAACAGATAGGAAAATCCATGTTTCCTTCTTCTGGCTGAGCCAGAATGCATCCTATTGCATATGCCGAAGCATCTATATGTACATGGAATATCTTCTCCCAATCTGGTGATTTCAAGACTGGAGCAGTAATGAGTGCCTCTTTCAATTTCTTGAACGATTCCTCACACTCCTCTGTCCATTCAAAGTTCACTATTAGCCTGTAAAGTGGTTGGCCTATTATAGCGTACATGTAAATGAATCGTCTATAATATCCGCAATATCCCATAAAGCTCTGTACTTGTTTCGCATTGGTTGGTCTAGGCATATCCACTATAACTTTTATCTTCTCTAAATCCGTGGATATTCCGTTTTGTGAGACAATATGTCCCAGAATTCTGCACTGTCGGACTATAAACACAGATTTCTCAGGATTGAGACAAATGCGATATGTCCTACATTTCTCAAATACTTTTCTTAGGTGTTCTAGATGCTCATCTCTCAGAAGAGAATGTACACATAAGTCATCCATGTATATTTCTAGAAACAACCTTAAGTATTCTTTGAAAGCATGCGTTGATAGCCGTTTTTCGGCTCTTTGTAATTGCCACAATGAGTTACCTCACCCTACCAAAATCACCCAAACACTGTGGCTATCCCTACCATTTCACTGTACATAGGCGTGCGTGAGTCACGGGACTTTTCCCATATCTTCTTCAAAAACCCTCAATTAGCTAGTCATTGGGCTAGTTGAGCCAAAAAAATAAAAATAAATAAAAAATATAAAAAATATAAGTATATTATGGCCCATGCATATGTAAATATTTCTTTGTATATAGGGCCTAAATAAAAGATTTTTTCATAATTATTTTGGTATTTATTTAAATATTTCTACCTAGGTGTGTGTTATTTATGCTCTGTACATTGCCTCACCATTACCACAATTTTTTCTTACCATTTTTCATACTCTTTATTCCATATAGAAATATTTTCATGTAAGCTTCTCTTATATTTTGTGTAACTCCATCCCAACAAAAATCCAAAAAAACTAGTTCTATTTATGTGTATATTTTTTTCACTATTGTGATTTTTTCCTTCCTACATATATTCTCTATTACTCTCATAAATTAGACCACAAAAAATATTCATCTTTTTATGGTAGACTTATAATGAGAGAGATTTATTTTGACCCCTTTATATTTTTCCACCTATATTATTTATATTTGACATGTACATATTTTTAAGACCCCTCAATATTTGATTTTCTTAGTTGTACTATTCACTTATATCCTAATCTCAACAATATCTTCAATTATAGACCTACCAAATAAGGTCAAGGGTAGGTGGCATGCATACATGCACTATGGAGGGCTCACTCTTGGAGGTATTCAAAAGAATCATCCAAAGAAGGACCCCACAAAGACCTTGTGCAGTGGAAAAAAACGGTCGGTTTTGCTGAATTTTTAAAGTTCACGTGCTCTCCGAATTTGAAAAGGTGATACAAACAAAAGTTGTAGCTCGTGGGCTGAACTTTTGCCTCAAATGTTTTCATATTTTTTTGAGCTACGAGCTCTGAGCTATGATTTTTTTAGTGGACCTCAGTTTTCCCATGCTATGCAGCCACACTCTCTCTTCCACTTTATCATTTTCCTCTTTCACACACACTTCTCCACTCATCATCCCCACCTCTCTCACCCCTCCTCTCTGCACCCTACTCACCTTCTCTTCAACCTTGAAGAATAAGAGAAACCATGGTAAACTCACACCTCCCACACCCAATTCCATTCCAAAATTGACCACCTAGTCTCATTTTTCCTCCTCCAAATTACCCATATCTATCAAAAAAACCACAAAATTCAGCCTCTTCTCTTAAAAGACAGCATCATGGTGGTTGATTACTCAGCTTCAATTACCTTGTCTCTCAAGGAAGGTCAAGAATGGAGAAAAAATGTACCGTCAAAGCTAGTGGACCGTCAACAAGCGTCAAAATCGGCTCTACTCAAGACACTTGGAGCATCAACCTTGTAAGAAATCCACCTTTTCTTACCTCTTAAGAGTTTTCTTCCTTATTTGTATCCTACATGGATACTCCCATTGTAAATATCCAATTCCATTTGTAAATTAATACTAACTCTACTAACACTAACCCACTATGAAAAGTCCTATCACCTCCATTTCTCTCCTCTCTCTTTCCCCACCAACTTCTTGATAATTCCAAGCAAAAGAAATTAGATAAATTGCTGAAAATCTAACCCACCCAACCATGGTTAGAGGAGTAACCCTAGCCTTCAAAATTGCTATAAAAGGAGGGTGTAGCTAGCACAAAAGGGAGAGCCATAAGCAAGAGCACTATGCTATAGCTTGAGAAGCCAAGCTCAACCTCTCTAGAAGGAGCTCTTGAGTGGAAGCTCATTGTCTTATGCATGTGCATGTGTTGTAATAGGGGATTAGCAAGGGAACTCTATGCCATTGTAAGAGAGAGAGTGATCATTCAATTGAGAGTAGGAAATCTATCATTTCTCCTACTAGTGTAAGCCCAACATTCGCTGAATCAAGGAGGGTGGATTTGGACTAAGCTTGGATACTTTGTCTCCCTTCCAACGTGAAGTAATGGACAACAATGATGCGTAAGTGTCTTGGTGTTTTTTTGTTAAGTTCTTGATAGCTTGTCTCTGGTGTTGTTATCAATCTAGCCATAAATCCCACATACTGTAAGAGGGCGACAGGGTGGAGAGGACTCCCCTGGCCTTAAGACAGTGATTGGGGTGGCTTTTCTTGTGATGTGTTGTGGTGAAATTTACGCAAGCTATGTTGAACAAGTACTAATCTCACTTTGATTTGTCATGACAGATTTGTAAGAAGGTATTAATGCAACAAGCACCCCCTCCCCCTTTCTCTCTCTTTCTTAAATATATAGTTGTGTTTGCTTGATCATTGCCGATACGTTTCAAAGCAGCCCGAGCACTATCTCTCTCTCTCTCTCTCTCTCTCTCTCTCTCTCTCTCGTGTTTTAGGGTGTGAGAGTATTCCATTGGTGTTAGGGTTAGTGTAAATTCCTTGCTTGTTTGTGGGTTGCTCTAACGATTCTCCTCTTTTGCGTCCTAGTTCGCTCTTAAACTAGGTGGTGCCCCTTGTGTAGTTGGGATTTGGCTGTGGGTTTGTTGTTTTGGTTTGTGTTGTGTTGTGCCCCAGCCCCATTGAGCAGCACGGGAGCCTTGAAGGGTGTCTAGAGGCCACTCTTCTTGTTGCCCGCCCCGGACCGCCTCAAATTGGTGCCCCCACTAAGGACAGGCTTGTGTATGTTTTGTGAAGGCTCAACCTTTAGCATAATCAAGTAGCTTGCATGAATCACGAGAATTTGTATGATCCCTTCATTCCCATTGCAAGGCAAAAGGTACACATAATTGTTAGTACTAAGTTGCAATTTCAACGTGTCATTCGTAGAATTTTAGGTCCTCTTAGGTTGGCCGAGATAAACGCTTCAGTAAATCCTTTTATTTTGCCTCTCATTAGGTACGACCTTAGTTTGGACGTCTATATTTTTGTTTTGTTTTAAGCATTAGGACATGCATAGGCCATGGATAATGGCACAGGAATAGAGGTTTTTCCCTTTCATTTTACTCCACACATTAGAATAAACGTTGCAATTAGTAGAAAGATCCATTTTCAACAACGAATGGTGTTCATGTTTGGTGCCCAAAGAGCAGGAGAAATTCTTGCATCACCAAACCCTGTCATTCTACCTCTCATCAACTACCACACTTCTTTTGATGTACATGTGTTCATTTTATTTTAAAATGAAGTGCAGCCCGGCAAAATAGTGTGTATGTTTGTTTTTTCTTTGTCCAAGCTGTTACAAGAAACAAAAAAACGATCATTTGTTCTAACTGGGAATGTGTGTGCAGTGAAAGTTCAATCCTTAGAGATCTAGCTCTATTACCAATTGAGTTACAGGAGCAAGTAGTAAGGCATCTCCCTCATAACAAGAGGGTGGTGAAGTTAAGACGGAAGGTCCTACGCGTGGATTCCATTTTCCTCTTGTTGTTGGGCACTAAGGAAGACCGCGCATTCATCCAACTAGTGTGTGCCCTAAGATTGGTAAATAGAGTGAAATTTGGCATTTGGCGAGTGCATTTCACCATTGAGAAAGACTCTTCAGGAAACTTGCGGCCAGAGTTCACGCTTCATAGACTCACATTTGGTGAATTTTTCCCTCATTTGCGTCTTATTAATAGTCTTCCTTTCGCTTTCAACAAAGGAGATAGGGAGCTATTTAGAGCTTGTCTTAATAAAGAGAGCATAGAGAAGATTGAAAATTTGTATAAATTCTCATCCTTCTCTACTTTCTATGACACTTTGTTCATAGAGACATTGTAAATCTCTTTATGCTTTTGAATGATTTAACCATAATCCTAAGGAGTTTTTGTCCAGGAATTTTGTAGCACAAGTGGAGTCTTTAAATCTTGCAAACTTGATTGGACTTGATGAGGATGTTCTTTATGAAATTGTGAGAAGGTTGCCTCACTCCGAGTCCAAAGGCCGCTGTCTCATGTAAGTATTGCTACATGAAGCATGAGTGTAACTCCAGCCAAAATTCTGAGGGGCCAAACAATAAAGATCTCGTCAAGGACTCTGAAGCACTCTCTTTGGAAAAGATGCTCTATGATGGTACATGAATATACCATCATCCAGGGGGAGGGCTAATGATAGCCGTTTTTCGGCTCTTTGTAATTGCCACAATGAGTTACCTCACCCTACCAAAATCACCCAAACACTGTGGCTATCCCTACCATTTCACTGTACATAGGCGTGCGTGAGTCACGGGACTTTTCCCATATCTTCTTCAAAAACCCTCAATTAGCTAGTCATTGGGCTAGTTGAGCCAAAAAAATAAAAATAAATAAAAAATATAAAAAATATAAGTATATTATGGCCCATGCATATGTAAATATTTCTTTGTATATAGGGCCTAAATAAAAGATTTTTTCATAATTATTTTGGTATTTATTTAAATATTTCTACCTAGGTGTGTGTTATTTATGCTCTGTACATTGCCTCACCATTACCACAATTTTTTCTTACCATTTTTCATACTCTTTATTCCATATAGAAATATTTTCATGTAAGCTTCTCTTATATTTTGTGTAACTCCATCCCAACAAAAATCCAAAAAAACTAGTTCTATTTATGTGTATATTTTTTTCACTATTGTGATTTTTTCCTTCCTACATATATTCTCTATTACTCTCATAAATTAGACCACAAAAAATATTCATCTTTTTATGGTAGACTTATAATGAGAGAGATTTATTTTGACCCCTTTATATTTTTCCACCTATATTATTTATATTTGACATGTACATATTTTTAAGACCCCTCAATATTTGATTTTCTTAGTTGTACTATTCACTTATATCCTAATCTCAACAATATCTTCAATTATAGACCTACCAAATAAGGTCAAGGGTAGGTGGCATGCATACATGCACTATGGAGGGCTCACTCTTGGAGGTATTCAAAAGAATCATCCAAAGAAGGACCCCACAAAGACCTTGTGCAGTGGAAAAAAACGGTCGGTTTTGCTGAATTTTTAAAGTTCACGTGCTCTCCGAATTTGAAAAGGTGATACAAACAAAAGTTGTAGCTCGTGGGCTGAACTTTTGCCTCAAATGTTTTCATATTTTTTTGAGCTACGAGCTCTGAGCTATGATTTTTTTAGTGGACCTCAGTTTTCCCATGCTATGCAGCCACACTCTCTCTTCCACTTTATCATTTTCCTCTTTCACACACACTTCTCCACTCATCATCCCCACCTCTCTCACCCCTCCTCTCTGCACCCTACTTACCTTCTCTTCAACCTTGAAGAATAAGAGAAACCATGGTAAACTCACACCTCCCACACCCAATTCCATTCCAAAATTGACCACCTAGTCTCATTTTTCCTCCTCCAAATTACCCATATCTATCAAAAAAACCACAAAATTCAGCCTCTTCTCTTAAAAGACAGCATCATGGTGGTTGATTACTCAGCTTCAATTACCTTGTCTCTCAAGGAAGGTCAAGAATGGAGAAAAAATGTACCGTCAAAGCTAGTGGACCGTCAACAAGCGTCAAAATCGGCTCTACTCAAGACACTTGGAGCATCAACCTTGTAAGAAATCCACCTTTTCTTACCTCTTAAGAGTTTTCTTCCTTATTTGTATCCTACATGGATACTCCCATTGTAAATATCCAATTCCATTTGTAAATTAATACTAACTCTACTAACACTAACCCACTATGAAAAGTCCTATCACCTCCATTTCTCTCCTCTCTCTTTCCCCACCAACTTCTTGATAATTCCAAGCAAAAGAAATTAGATAAATTGCTGAAAATCTAACCCACCCAACCATGGTTAGAGGAGTAACCCTAGCCTTCAAAATTGCTATAAAAGGAGGGTGTAGCTAGCACAAAAGGGAGAGCCATAAGCAAGAGCACTATGCTATAGCTTGAGAAGCCAAGCTCAACCTCTCTAGAAGGAGCTCTTGAGTGGAAGCTCATTGTCTTATGCATGTGCATGTGTTGTAATAGGGGATTAGCAAGGGAACTCTATGCCATTGTAAGAGAGAGAGTGATCATTCAATTGAGAGTAGGAAATCTATCATTTCTCCTACTAGTGTAAGCCCAACATTCGCTGAATCAAGGAGGGTGGATTTGGACTAAGCTTGGATACTTTGTCTCCCTTCCAACGTGAAGTAATGGACAACAATGATGCGTAAGTGTCTTGGTGTTTTTTTGTTAAGTTCTTGATAGCTTGTCTCTGGTGTTGTTATCAATCTAGCCATAAATCCCACATACTGTAAGAGGGCGACAGGGTGGAGAGGACTCCCCTGGCCTTAAGACAGTGATTGGGGTGGCTTTTCTTGTGATGTGTTGTGGTGAAATTTACGCAAGCTATGTTGAACAAGTACTAATCTCACTTTGATTTGTCATGACAGATTTGTAAGAAGGTATTAATGCAACAAGCACCCCCTCCCCCTTTCTCTCTCTTTCTTAAATATATAGTTGTGTTTGCTTGATCATTGCCGATACGTTTCAAAGCAGCCCGAGCACTATCTCTCTCTCTCTCTCTCTCTCTCTCTCTCTCTCTCTCTCTCTCTCGTGTTTTAGGGTGTGAGAGTATTCCATTGGTGTTAGGGTTAGTGTAAATTCCTTGCTTGTTTGTGGGTTGCTCTAACGATTCTCCTCTTTTGCGTCCTAGTTCGCTCTTAAACTAGGTGGTGCCCCTTGTTTAGTTGGGATTTGGCTGTGGGTTTGTTGTTTTGGTTTGTGTTGTGTTGTGCCCCAGCCCCATTGAGCAGCACGGGAGCCTTGAAGGGTGTCTAGAGGCCACTCTTCTTGTTGCCCGCCCCGGACCGCCTCAGCGTCATCAGCCTCTGGAAGGTTGCGGGAGCATTGGTTAGACCAAAAGGCATAACCCGATAAGCATAAATTCCCCACTCCGTTGCAAAAGCTGTTTTATGTTGATCTTCCCGTGCTATGGCTAGCTGGTTATATCCTGAAAAACCATCAAGAAAAGAGTATGCTGTTTTCCCTGATACACGCTCTAGAACATGATCAGTTATCGGCAAGGGATAATTGTCCCTGATTGTTGCAGAATTCACTTTCTTTAAGTTGACACACACTCGGAGTTTTCCGTTCTTCTTGGGTACTACCACAATTGGAGATACCCAATCGGTGTGTTCAATCTTGTATATGAATTCAGCTTCCATTAGCTTATCTATCTCTTCTTTGATTCGCTTAGCAAAAGTATCATTATATGTGTATGGTCTCTGTCTGCTAGGCTTTGCGTCTTGTTTCAGTGGGATTGTGTGTTGGCATATCGATGGGTCAACTCCCTTTAAGTCCTTATAAGACCATGCAAACACATCCCTATACTCTTTGAGAAGACTCAAAAGTCTCTCTTCCTCGCCTGGAGACAAATCTGTGGCTATGTACACCGGTCTAGGTGGCTCACCTGGAGCTGTTAAATCAACTTTTTTTGCATCCTCCGGTCCGTCATAAGATTCGTTCTCCTTCCTCTCTCGAATAGGTGGTGTTAATACCACCTTCCTATCCTCTATTGTGAATTTCCTATAGTGAGAGGGAACATCCATGTTTTCCTTGATTTTGGTGTTTTCGTCCTCTCCACTTTCAATTTCTGTCGTCCAAACTTCTTTCAGAGTTTTCTTGAGCTCTCTGTACTTGTTTCTACGTTCTAACTTGGACTCCGTGTGTTCTCTGTTGTGCTTGTTCTTTTCTGATTTTTCTGTTTCTATTTCCGTTCCATTCCTTTGAACTTGATTTCTTGAGCCTTTTTTGTCTTTTCGTAAGCTCTTTTGATCATTGCCTCTCATTCTTCCAGAAATCTTGTCCTTTACTAGCATTAGGAATTGATTTTTTCCTCTTATTCTAGGCATCGGATTGGTTCTAACCCCCTTTGTTTTTTTCTTTACTCTATAGCGTTTCTGGCGTTGTTTAGTTTGGTTCGGAAAATCATAAAATCGGACATCCGTTATAGTTTCTTCGTTTCCGCTTGAATTGTCCGTTGACTCATTGTCTGCTTCATTTCCCCACTCAGGATGATCGGGAATGTCATGAAACACCTCCTCTTCATCTTCCTTTTCCAGTGTATCGTTCTTTTCAGTTTCTTTTTCGAATACAGTTCTCAACATGAAGTACGGAACCACGTCGTACCCGTCCTTGTCACAAAATTTCGTTGTGGGACCATCCGGAATTGCACAAACATCCAGGGTTGCTAGAATGTGTGTCCATTCTAATGGTTCAAGTGTGTCCTCTGGAAAGGGTTCTCCTATATAAGTTTCGTCTTCGATAGCCCTTTCTAAAAAATATTCTTCTCGTTTCAGACTTCCACATTTCGAGGCTCCACACATCCATAACTCCTTGGGTTTACCTAACCAAGCTGGAAATTCGGATCCCGCCAAAGTAGCTGAATCAAATTCCTCTACCGGTGTTCGGTTCACATCTTTGTAGCTATGGTCTTTCAGGTTCACACGTGTAGTGGTTTCCATATTTCTCAGGTATAGGTGATCGTAGCCCCAATCTTGGACCATTTTCAACTGTCTCATGAATGGTCTTCCCAATATGATATCATAGTTATTCTCCTTGCCAAAATCGATAATAGCAAAAGTATGTTCGTATTCAATGCCGCAAGAAGTCACTACAACTTTCTCTAATAACCCCATAGGTTTCTCCATGTGTCCATCTGCTAATTGGAGTTTCAACCTAGTCTTCCTTATTGCTGGTTTCCCCCATTTTTTCCAGATTTATTTTGTAGCAATGGCTACCCCAGCTCCGCTGTCTAGTATTGCCATCGTGTTCACGCCTTGGAATTCAACTGGTAAGGTTGTATTCCCCTCTTCACCTTCACAATACTCTCTGACCTTGTTTAAGGGTACAGGCTTAGCGTTCTTTTGTGGTTTACTCAGCTCTTGTATACCCTCTTTCAGTCTCGATGTTGGGTCTTTTATCCCGAATTTCTCCAAGCATTTTCCTACAGTGGTCCACATATGTGGTCTTAGCCTCAAAAGCTCAGCTAGAGTGATAGTGCATGTCACTTGTGTTGACAAGATCTCTATCAATCCTTGCGAGTCCATGGCTTTTTCTGATGAGATTCTTCGTGAGGGAAGTGCTCTAGTCTCGTATTTTGCTTCATACTCTCCTAAGTATAAAGGTAAGGTATTCAGTGAGTGAGGTTTGCTCTCCGTTGTTCTAACAGAGCCCTCATCTCCCCAGTAAGATTGCAGATCCAAGTCCACTTGAGATCCTGCCTCAAATTCCACTATGGGAGGGTCCCTGATGTCCTTTTCCCAATTTGTCTGATTAGCTTGGCAACTTAGCTCGTTTGCAAAGTTTGCCTCTCTCACTTGTTTCCAAAATTCATTGTAATCCTCATCTCTTCCGTAAGACCTCTGTATGACTGGATGAAAACTCTCTATCTCCTGATCGGTTGTGTTCAACACTATGCGGTCATCCTTGTGTGTATTTTCAGGCTTTTGTGCACTGGGAGTCTTTTCAGCTACCCGTGAAACAATAGTCTCTTCCTGAATTGGGTTTTCCGTTCCACAATTCATTGTTTCTTTTGGTGGTTCTAATAAGGCTTGTGCAGTCTCGATCATTCTCTGGCACATTTCAAGTCTCTGCTTTTCCAATTCCGCGTTTGGGTATGTCATCCACCTCTGTTCTTGTGTTTGGTTGTTCTTTAACCTAGCTTCGTAAGCTCTCATCAGTGCGTCCAATGGTTCGTGTACTTTGTCGACTAGCATTGATCCCCCTGAGCTTAAGCTCGTTGTTTCTTTGATACTCTTTTGTTTCGTTCTTTCCGGGCTCATCTCTCGTTTCCCGTTTTGACTCTCAAGTTTTTCTAATCTATCTTTAGTTCGCTTTAGTTCCTCAGCTAGAATAGCGTCTTCACGTTCTTTTCTCAACTTCATGCGTGCTTTTCTAGCTTTCCATGTGTTTTTCTGACTCCGCGGTCCTGGACTAACCATTTCAGTCGCTAACTTTCCATTCTCAGGTTCTCTAGTGGTTTTCTTAGCTTGAGCTCTAGTAACAACTTGCGTTGGTATCAGAGTTTCATTTTCAGACCCACTGCTGGTAGGAATAGTTTCTAGCATATTCAATGTCGTCTTTTGCACTTTGTTTGGATTCTTTGAACAATCCTCAATGAAGTGAGTAACCCCACACTCAGTGCAATAAGCGTTAATTCTAATGATTTCCGTATGTGGGCAATCATTCATCAGATGGTCACCTCCACACTTGTAACAGGGTCCTAGTGCTGGTCTTGGTCCCATTTGATTCGTCCTTTGTAAATAGGATGGTCTTTGTCCTGTTAACCCTCCATGAGCTATGAACATCAATGTTCTTGCGTCCAAATTGTATCTCTCTTCATCAGAAGCACTTGTAATTGTTGGTATTCCAACATTCCCAATCATGCCCCATGGTTCTGGTTGTTTGGGTTCTTCTGGTGGGTAATACACAATTGGAGACATGTGTGCACTAGATTCTTCATAATAGGCTTGAACAGGCACTAGGGCTTGTTCTTCCTGATTCTCTAAGGTTGGTGCATATCTAATGCCTACTGGTCTTGCTCCTGGTAAAGGTGGTTGTTGTCCCAATACCGGTTGCGGTCTTTCTATCCCCATAGGTCCTGGCACATTTCCCGTTGGGTATCGAGGTATTGGATGTACTTGAGGTGGTGCTAATTGAGCAGGAGGTGCATACTGACGCTCCCTTACATACCCTTTGTTGTAATAGCACTCCTCTGTTGGATGGTTTGTCCATTTTTGTTCAATAGCACACCATTTCAGTGTTTTTGGCAATGGTTTTTGGTATGGTGCCATCCTTTTTAGAGCATCTTCTATCATTTGCTCTACATTTGGCATGGTTGTTGTTTGAACATTCTTTTTAGTGGTAGTCTCGCTCCCTACGGAGGAAGAGCTACTGGATGCGAAATCTGTATCCGCTGACACCTCTCCATAAACCGTACAATTATCCACTAAGTACAATGCCTCTCTCGTTACTTGCTCGAAACTTGTACAAGCTTTCAAGTGCAAGTCCTTCTTGAGAGTGTCGTTTCTCAGTCCCTCAATAAAGAGAACAGATAGTCTGTCATCTTGTGGTCATTCATGTACTGGACATCTCTCAATGTATTGTTTGAAGCG
This sequence comes from Adiantum capillus-veneris, assembly GCF_014529385.1. NCBI lineage: Eukaryota > Viridiplantae > Streptophyta > Polypodiopsida > Polypodiales > Pteridaceae > Adiantum > Adiantum capillus-veneris. The sequence goes on along the minus strand of NC_140955.1, from coordinate 33,102,872 downwards.
AAGTGAAGCTTCCTTCACTTTTTCGTGTTCTCTCTGTTTAAAAGCATATATTTGTGAGACCGTATTGTGCTTAATCCCTCGTTTTGAGAATTCCTGAGCAAACTCTCTTAGAAAATGGTCAATGTCATGGAATCCCCCTATGTTCAGTGGTTGAAACCATGTCAATGCCGTACCTTCTAGAGTAAGACCAAATCCCTCGTATTGTGTATGGACATCTGTTATCTGCTCAGCTCTTAAGAATTGCTTAAAGAGTGACACATGTGCATACGGATCTCCCGAACCACCATACTTCTTTGGCATACACTTCGCTACTTGAGATGGTCTCATACGTCTATGGTCTGCTACCAATCTCATTGCTCCTGTGTCCCGCCGGCTAAAGCTTTCTCTAGCATCATGGACTTCATGGGTTACCCTTGTTGGTTCCCCTACCCTGAATCTACTACTAGGAGGTAAATGTGATGGTTCCGCTTCGAACCTTGGACCTGGAGTGGTATACGTGGGGATTGGAACTGCACTACCTCGATTCGTATCCATTGACTCTCTGGAATGTAATGATCCCATTGGTCCGGGCTTCGAGTACTGAGGTTGACTGAAAGAGTCAGCAGCCTGAGTTCTTTGTCCTCCTGTCGTCATTGGGTTTTGCCCTCCATTTGTTGGTGCTGGTCTTTGTGAGCTAGAAATAACATAATACTGATGTAGTGGTCCCCCAAAGTATGTATATCCTTCTAATTCTTTCTTGCCCATTGTTGAGTATTGCCTCCCATACTTGTCGTAAGCGGCAATTTTCACTTCCGATCCCTCTGTGTAGGTAAAGACATATATAAAGTCTCTTTCGGTCTGTCAACTCTCCGATGTAGGGTTCTTCACATCTATAATAGAGATCTTGCTCCCCATTATTATATTTATATAGCCCCACATAGATGTTATCAGTGTTGATCCTTGTAGTTTCATTCTCTCTTCTTAACCTCGCATCAGGGAAGTTCATTATTGGTGCTTTCTCCTCGAGTTCTTCATCTACTTTGGCTTTGGTGCCCATCAATCCCCACTTGTCCACAATGTTAGGGTTTAGGACTACCAAGTACATGGTACCCTCGTCATCTAGATATCTATCTCCGCTATAGCTCACAGGCACTAAGTCCTAGCTTGAACTCACTAGGTCTCTCCTCTATCTTTACACAATAGCGGTCCATTCCATCTTTGTAGATCTTGGCACCTTGCTCATTGTCGTACTGATATTTTATGAACAATAGCTTCATTGTGGCGGAAGGGCTTGATGATCCTGCTGCCATATTTTTTCTGTTGTTCAGGTTCAGGTGTTCCGAGTTTTCGGTGAAAATCTCGTAAGATCTCTCTGAAGAAGTATCAGAGACACTTCCTTCAAAGATCGGCTCTAATGGTTGCACCCAACTTTGGTTTACACTTCCCTCGGTTGATATGACACTTGCTGGTTCCCCTTGTTTTGGTTGGTTATTCTGGAGGTTCCTGCCCGATCTCAAATTCATCAATTCCCCTAAAGGACTTTGACTTTTGCGTCTCCGCAATTTGTTTTCCCCAAGTTTTTGTGGTCAGAATTGATCCAAACTGATTGATACTTGGTCAATTGTTTAATCTTGTCAGTTGGACAACTTCTGTTTCATCAAGTGAGAATTTTGTTGCAGTTATGCTGAAAAAGACATTATACGCGTATGATGTCTTTTTTCACAGATTTAGACTATTTTGGTTATGCTCACTCTCAGTAGGCCCCTTATGCTCTTTCCACTCACAAAATTCAGTTTGAACTCTGTTTGAGCAAGTTATGGCTAATTTAGGCTTTTCTTGGCAATTTTCCGCTTTTGACTTGTTTTTTGGGTCAATTGTGATCCAAATGGGATGAAACTTGAAATATAACCTCTAGATAGCTATTACAATGGATCTGTGTTAGCAAAGTATCAAAATATGTCCAAAATTAGGTCAAAGACATCATACGCGTATGATGTTTTTTTCATCAATTTGGGTCAAAACTTGATATTTATGCTTCCTACAGTGCTTGTAACAATCTTGTCAGGTCAGATATAAAAAATAAGCAGTGGATGTGCCAAAAGACATTATACGTGTATGATGTCTTTTGTCCCAGATTTTGACTATTCTTGGTTTTAAGCCTTCTCCAATGTTTATAATTGAGTTTCAAGTGTTTTTGTCAGGTTTGAATGTAAAAACAAGATCTGAATCCAAAATTCCCTATTCTTTGCATTTCTTGGACTCCGACTTGTCTTTTCGGGTTTCTTTGAGTGTTAATGCTCTTGTTTTAAGTTGAAATTAGGGTATAACCCCCCTTTTGAACACTCTGGTAAAGTCAAAATTTCTGTTTTGGTCTCTGTTTGGTCATTTAGACATCATACGCGTATGATGTCTAAAGTTGCAGATTTCCAGTTTTTTGGCACAGAATCCTTCCTAAAGCTTCCTCAAGTGCTCAGCAACTCCCAGATACACAGAAAATTTCTCTGACTTTTGTTTATTGCAAGTTTCACTACTAACTCGACGGTTTAGTGATCTAACATGCAATCAACCATATCAAGCAAATACTCCAATGATTATTAGCTCTAGATCAGGATCAAATGAAGTCCTACCTAAGCTATTCCTAATCATAAAATGGGTTTGGTAATTGTGATTTTAAAGATATCCACTGTCACTCACGGACTAGCAAATTCTTCTTCTATCAACAACTACTCAACACCAACAAAACAACAAACAAATCTAAGCTAAACTAAAAATACTGTCAACACGGAAGACCCAGGAATACCCCACTTCCTAGTATCTCTCGAGATCTTCGGAGTCCACCACTCCTAGATCTTTTCTAACTAAAATATACAAAGTAGTTTATACGACTCACCTCGTAGGATTAGTCTAAGGTCACCTACTTAGGGCTCTCGTCCCCGGCAGCGGCGCCAAATGTTAAGGCGGTTACGCCGCTAGCGGAAGCTAAATAGCGAGAACTCAACCAACAACAGAATTTGTCAGACGAGGACGAAGCTTGACCCGCAGGCGCATGGAAACAACTAGGTGGGTGTCAAATCACCTACTCGACCTTCTAATGACAATCACTACTAAGGAAATCAAATCTAAGTTCTAAAATACGCAAGTGACTGAAATCCGTACTACGAATGAATGCTATACGAAACAGGATCTAGAATCATTGAATCGATCTCAAACTCAAGGGGAAGTCTATGCACTAGGTAAGAACAACACCCTAAAGACTTGAACTGCAAAATCAACCTATAATCACTCCGTGCGGTAAACGCGTATGAAGACAGGCCGAAAAATACAGGTGACCGAAACTTGACCCCGATGGTACTAATGCGTAGCTCTACTCGTTGTGGTTCTATAGATACGCTGCACGCTCTATTCCGACACACGAGTTGGAAGAAAACTCACACCGAAGCTCGTAGGAACTTACCACACATAGAAGCCGATAGCGCGCACTCTTGGTATAAGTGCGTAGCTCTCGCCGTTGCTAACACAATGGCGGTGTCGCTTCTCCAATGGCGGCTCCGTAGCTCACGTAGCAAGTAGATAAGACTCTCTCTCTCTCTCTCTCTCTCACTCTCTCTCAGACACAGTCACGGCGCTCAAAAACTCACTTTGATTAATAATCTGAATCCTCTTAGGTTACAAAAACTTTGGCTTATATACCTCAGCCGTGGAGGTGAGAACATCTCTAACTAATTACATCAGCAAGTGAAATTACTTCGAAATTACAAGTTGGAAACTCAATTGAGTCCCGTTACTTAATGAATGGCTCAATTCAAAATCAATGTCGGAAAGACATTTATTACAATCAATGGTTACAAAAATGATGAGTGTAAGCAAAAATGTGGGTGTGATCCTCTGCTGGCTCAACAACCCTCTCATATGAGTTCAAGCATCCAAGGAAATGTTGGATGAAATGCAACTACAAACCGATCTTATACGACAGGATATTAAGACTGCTCAAGATAGACAAGAGAGTTATCCTGACCAAAAACGATCTACCAAATTTTTTGAAGAGGGCGATATGGTATTTCTGAGAGTAAAACCCAAACATAGTTCCTTATCAATGGGTAAGTATAAGAAGCTTAAGTGCCAGATATTGTGGACCTTTTATAATCATAGAGAGGATTAATGATCAAGCTTATAGACTCTTGTTACCACCACACATAAAAGTGCATGATGTTTTTCACATCACCTTACTCAAGAAGTATGTACCTGATTCATGACACATTCTTGATGATTCTTTATTATCTACCTCTATCGATGGAACTTTTAAAATATATCCCGAAGTGATACTTCAGAGTAGAACTAAGCCTCTACGTAATGACACCTTGTTAACTGGTCAATGTATCCTTAGGAAGATGCCACTTGGGAATGTGATGATGTAATGAGACTAAATTATCCAGATTTCATGTCGCGGTGAGGACATCTCGAGTTTTTCAAGTGTGGGAGGCAATTTTTGGGTCTCTTTTAAAAATAAGAAAAATAGCTTTCAATATCTATTTTGTTAAATTTTAATTTAAGATGCTTGATTGACAGTATTGGAAGGTTCTAAAGTGAAAAGCAAGGCGTTTTCATGTTCCAGTAGGTTAGACGGATGTTTCGTGCACTTTTGGAAAAAATCGCTTTTTTTAGCTTTTTCATGCTTTTTATGCTTTTAGGTGCTGTTTTGCAAAAAACAAGGTAGGATCCTTAATCTATGTGTTTTGGGGAAGCTATGGTTTAATTTTGTAAAAATCTGCTTCTTGAGTGCTTTTTACGCTATTTTTAACTTTTCATGATTTTTAGCGCTTTTTAGTGAAAAGCGAGTCCGCTTTCTTATTCCAGTGGACAAACAAAGATAATCCAAGGTTCACTTTTAGAAAGTTTTACTTTTTTTTTCTTTTTACACTATTTTTAGCTTTTTGTGCTTTTTGGCATTTTTTAAAAGCAATATGCTTTTTAGGATGACCTAAACATAAAAGTATTAATTTTAGTCTCCGTCGGATTTAAAAATGATCACCCGTAGCAAAAACACGATCAAATGGGATTTTTACGAGAATTAATTTTACAAAAAGAGACACTGTAAATACCTCGGGACAGTAGGGGAAAGTCATAATTATGTCAGGACATAGGGTGTGGCATAGTAGCTAAGGTTCCATTAGTTGGCCCGATACTGTTCAATTGGCCAAATTTTACTATAAAAATTGGATGGTAAGTGGGAAAGCTGACCACCAAAAGCAAAGGCATGTTTTTAGCAAAGTGCACAAAAGGCTACAACTATCCCTGGCCCAAAATCTAGCGCTAGTTTTTGGCTTGGGCATCACTCTGGCCTATTGTAGTGCCTATAAATTGACAGTTAGTGCTCAATTTTCAGTGTCGTGTGTTGAGTCTACTACCGCTAGGCTATACAAATTTATTATATGGAGTGGTGCAAGCTCTTCATCACCATCTCCATAAGCTCTTCTCTCTCGTGTACGGGAAGAAGAAAAAGAAGAAGGATATTCTCTCTCTACGTACTTACTATCGCCTCTCTCGTTTCACGATGTACGCGCCCTCCAGAAGCTCTTGTGGTGAATACCTCTACGTAGCTCTCATCACCGTTCTCTTGCGGCAAAGTAAGAAGTGTTTCAATAGCCTCTAATGTATTCAAAAGCATGGTGAGAAGCTCTAAACTTCATAGCCATCATCATCTCTCTCTCTCTCTCTCTATGTCGTTTTTATGAGTAGTCACCTTCTCGGTGATTGTTTTTTCATATACAAGTGCATGCATGGATTAACGGAGTACGTATGAAACTATCCCATGATTATTTCATCATGTTTAACACTCTTATTTATGCACATGATGCGTTTATGATCACGTGCGTGCATGAAAAGTGCTTTTCATTTCATGTCATAAAAGAAGTAAGAACACTGTTTGGGTATAACTCATGAACCATTATAAACCAGCCCAAAACTTTTATGCTAGAGATAAAGTACATCATTTAGAACATTTTCTCTCTTCCGTGTCATGTGAAAATCACGCACGAGCTAAGAGATATGGTCATAAAACAGCTTGCTACCCACTGCACTTAGTCAATTTTTTTGAACCCAAGCTCTTTGGAGAACCACTATAAAGATTCATCGGATGGGACAAACCACTTAACCAATTGAAAATCTTGATGAGACTTGATGATAAATGTATTTAGGTCTGCGTTATCATCTCGGGAATGCGAGTTGTTAATCGTTCCATAACCGGTTTTACCTACGCATGTAGGGGTGCTACCAAGGGGGAGTACCATATGACATCGTGGTTTATGTATGATTTATGGTTTATTTTGGTGAGTTGATTTTAGTTATTATATGACCATAAACTTATGTGAGGGTATATGGTTAGACATCCCGAACCGCATAGGCGGATATGATTAAAGTGGCTTTCTTTTTGGGTTACCGCTTGTTGTGTAAGCACCATATGGGTAAAGTGATGTGATAGAGTTCTAGTCTATACTATGGAGCTGATCTTGATGCATTGGTTTGGGGTCAAATAATTTTATCTGCATGTAATGCATGCTCCCGAGAATGTCACAAAGCTGTTTTTTACATATGTGTGAAGTTATGGTTTATGGTTGACCTAAAGGCCGGAGCTGTTTTGCATCATGTTTATGATGATGGAATGTTATCATATGATGTATGGAAACTTATGGATTGATTTGGATGCCTCACGTGCATGGTTATGATTGCTTTTCACCTTTCTAGGTCAAAACTAGCCCTATGTGGTAGAGAGGTGAAGTGCATAGGTGATGCATCAACTTTACATGGTTGGTTGCTATCAAATCTGGATTTTTATATCATGATTAGTTTCTAGCTAGACTCTTTTTATGAAAGAATCATTTCTTAAGAGTCATACGTGTGTGGACTCCGATTGAGTGCAGGGGACATGTCAAACTCCAATTGTGGGAGTTGGTTCAGTATGATTATGATTTGTGGTTAAGGGCTGAGATTCCCTCATGGATTATGGTTTTGATTTTATGGTGGAAGCCCGTGTGTCTCATGGTTATTTTTGATATGGTTGTCCTGTCAAAATTTTGCAGCCATGTTATGTTCTAAAGTGGTTATGTAGGATTGGTTATGCCTCACTTGAGTTGGGTAGAGTTCTCACCCATGTGATGTGATCGGAATATGGTTTATGGTTTTTGAGATTATATCATTGTGACATGATCTGGATGGTTTATGGTAGACATGTAAGGGTAGAGACCCTGTACAATCTATCTCCTTGGAAAAGATTGTTTGTGCATATGGAAAGTGCTATGTTTCTCATGGCAACATCACTACAAGACTAAGATCACCTACAGTGCTTATCCTTAGACTAAAGGATCGTTGACCTAGGGATTTGCTAGATCGAGGGTGTTGCCTATGTCTTCTTCTTTTTGTTAATCTCATCTACACGGTTAGTGCGTCGGGGGTTGAATGATCTACATGCTAATTTGGCTTTGACTAAACACCCGATGTTGGGCATTGAAGAGGTGGGGCTCCTAAACTGGTATGGTTGGTGTTGATACCCTACCACCTCCTAGTACTTGGGATCCTTTCAAAGCTCCGGTTCATGGAGGGAGGCGAAGTGGCCGCAACTTATGTCTGGCTGAGGTAGGTTGGAGGTGTTCTGGCTCGCTCCTAGCGAAGTGAAATTCTCTATGTCTGTAGCAGAGCGGATATGAATGGGTGGACCGGTCGATTCCTACACAGGGTCCGGTGCTCTGCTAGTTATTTTGTCATAAACGTTTTTTTGATGTTATGGTATACCCAAATTTTGTCATTGCATTAATACATAGTTGCGTTTTTCATTTAGATGGGGCATTTAAAGACTCTCTATTGTCATTCTCTCATGTCTCTATGCACTCTATTTCACCATCTACTATATTCTCTCTCTCTCTCTCTCTCTCTCTCTCTCTCTCTCTCTCTCTCTCTCTCTCTCTCTCTCTCTCTCTCTCTCTCTCTCTCTCTCTCTCTGTTCTCGCAATGTGGTACACATATATTCACCCTCCACAATGTTATATTTTTCCGGAGTATACTTTTATTCATAATACCCATTCAAAGGTAGCACTAGCCGCTAGGTGCCTCTCGATATAGTCCGCGTCATGGCCTAAACTCCATGCTTGGTCGGGTGCTAAGAGCTCCTCACCTATGCAAACACTTTCGCAACTCTGATGTATATTGGAAATTGTATAAAGGTGTAAATTTTATATTTTGTGCATAGACCCTTGGGGATGGGTATCCCTCATTATCTACGAGATTGAGTACACAGATTGGGTTTCACTGATTGTGGTAGCATCCAAGAAGAATGGAAAATTGTGTGTATCCATAAATCTCAAACACGTAAATGTTGCTACATCAAAGAGAACTATTCCCTACCAATTATTGATCATGTGATTGAGCGAGTTATAGGCAAGGAAACTTATAGCTTTCTTGATGGGTTTTTATGCTATAATGGACTTGTTATAAATCTAGAGAATCAACATAAGACAGCCTTTTCCATAGAATATGGGGAATATTTTTTTATTGATTGATGCCATTAGACTTGATGAATGCACCTACCACATTCCAGAGGTGATGATTCATGCATTAAAAGAGTATTGAAAACAAATCTCTTACACAAAATACCGACATTCCAGGGGGAAGGGGAAATGATAGTAAAATAGGGCAATAGTGGTTTGATTATGCTTCAAAAGGCATGTACAAAGCTTGCAATGCCATCACAATGGCCCTTTTTAAGAGAAATTACAAAGGGATTTGACAGGCACACTCTTCTGCCAAAGAGCTTTCCTCTGCAGGCTTCAAACCGTACAAAAAAAGTCCCCCACTTCATTCAAAAATGTCTTTTATAGTGGGGGTCTTCAACTTTAGAATTTGCACCTTAATTGGCCCATCTGGCCTCCCAATTTAGAAACTTAAGGAAGGGGGAGCCGCTTCATTTTCATATGCTCTCTTTGCTTTTTTTGGTCTCTTTGGTTTGTGCTCTTGAGAAGGGGGTGCACTAGCGACATCTCTAGTTCCCCTTGGCATTTTTTTTTTCTTTATTCATTTTTTCCCATCCTTACCTCCTTTCACCCTTGAATTCATCCCTTTGGGCTTCAACTCACTTTCTACTCATCTACCCACTTTGGTCGGCTCTGGTCTTTGACCCAACCACTTGAACCCTCTCTTGCTATAAGTACTACTTACCTTGGAGAGTCAACCCTTGTGGAGAAAGAAGTGGTTTGATAGCGACCAAAAGATGGAACAATGTACATAAATGCACCACAACATCTCAGGATCAACCCTACCTATTGCCCAATTCCAAGATGGTGATCTTGGGATAGCTATTACATATGGAAGAGGCAACGACATTCAATCTTGAACTACCTAGTGTTTTCCAAGCCGATCAACAACTACAAGTCTGGTAGAGTCCTACATGGTCCACACTATAAAGGTAGTGATTTCTAAGATGAGGCCGGATGTTCCCCACCTCACTTGCCATATGCTAACAAAGAAAGAAAATATGATAATCACATGTATCTAAGCTCTTCAAGGTATTGATGCCACGGAGCATACCTGGGAGGTATTTCTTGTAAAGAATGAGGATGCAAGAGAGCTACACAAGACAAGCACAAAGCACACAGAGATGGAAAGCTTCTTCTTCTTCTTCACAGAAAAGAGAGTACAAAATGACTAAGTGCTAAATCTGAAAAGTAGCACATATGTACATGCGGTCACTAAGTGTAAACTCGCTAGAAGCGTACTAGGCTGGCACTATAAGTGTAGTCTAGCTGTAGAATCACTGGCAGAGATCCTCCGTGTCGGTCACCTAACGCGCCAGTGAGTAAATGCCGTAAGCGGCCAAGACCCGTAGTGGATGCCAGCTCAAGGTGTAGAGCTCGACATCTCAACACTCCCCCTCGAGCTCTGCATGTCGCAGAGTCCAAGCATAGTCCGGAAACGTCGAAGCTTCTCAGCTCCGAGGGCCTTGGTAAAGATATCCGCTATCTGCTCCTCTGTGATGACGTAGACAAAGTCGATGTCGCCCGCCAACACTCGCTCTCGAACGTAGTGGTAATGGACCTCTATGTGTTTGGTCCTGGCATGGAACACTGGGTTCCTAGCCAACTGCATGCTGCTGAGGTTGTCACAATGGATGAAAATCTGCTGGTCCACCTGCACTCCCAAGTCCTCAAGTAATGTGCGTAGCCAAGCTACCTCGCACGCTGCAACTGCTGCACCTCTGTACTCGGCCTCTGTGCTCGATAAAGCAACCGTAGGCTGCTTTTTGCTGCTCCAAGTAACAGCAGCACTCCCAAAAGAGAACATGAAGCCACTCGTAGATCTCCTATCAACAATGCTACCTGCCCAATCTGCATCTGTATACCCATACAATGCTAATGGTGCATCTGCTACATAGAACAATGCGTAGTCAAGAGTACCTTGCACATACCTAAGTGTGCGTCGTACTCCATCCAAATGTGGCTTCCTCGGAAGTTGCATGAACTGACTCTCCAAGCCTACTGTGTAGCTCAAGTCTGGCCTCGTGATAGTCAAGTAGATTAGACTACCCACAATCTTCCTGTACATGTTGACATCCTCAACAACATCACCCTTCTCTGCACTCAGCTTTGCATTCACATCCAAGGGAATAGAAATTGGCTTACAATCAGCCATACCATACTTTGACAACATGTCCAAAGCATACTGTCTCTGTGATAGCCATACACCCTCTGGAGTCCTGACCACTTCAATGCCAAGAAAGTAGCGCAACTTGCCTAAATCTTTCATTTCAAACTCCTGTTTGAGAAGACCCTTCACATGGTCAATCTCCATAGCATTGTCACCAACAATAATAAGGTCATCTACATATATGGTAATGACCACAATCCCCACATCACTCTCACGTACATAGAGTGAATGATCAGCATGAGCTCTCCTAAAACCAATACTGACAAGATACTTGGCAATCCTGTCATACCATGCTCTAGAGCCCTGCTTCAAACCATACAAAGCTTTGAGAAGTCTGCATACATAATCTGGGTAACCTGGATCGACATAACCAGGTGGCTGATCCATATACACTTCCTCTTGCAACTCACCATTCAAGAAGGCATTCTTTACATCCATTTGATGCATAATCCATCCTCTAGATGCAGCCACTGCTATGACAGCTCTCACTGTCGTCATCTTTGCCACTGGAGCAAAGGTCTCCTCATAGTCTATGCCATACGTCTGTGCATAACCCTTTGCGACCAGCCTTGCCTTGTGACGCTCAATGTTACCATCAGCCTTATGCTTGGTTTTATACACCCATTTACAGCCAATAGCTTTCTTGCCACTTGGCAATGGCACCAACTCCCATGTGTCATTTGCTTCCAATGCAGCCATCTCTTCATTCATTGCATCATCCCAATGCACATTTCCAACTGCATCCTCAAAACATGTGGGCTCCACATCCTGTATCACCTTAGCCATGTAGGCTTGGTGATGCGCTAGATACCCATCATAAGTCAATTTCTGAACTAGATTTCTGACTCTATTAGATCTGCGCGGTCCTGGGTCACTCCTTTGCCCTCTAGCATCTTCTTGTACTTTCCTTACACCAGGTGTCCTGACAGCCGGAATTCCAAATTCCTCATCAAGACTTTGTTCAGAACCATCTGAATCCATGTCTACATGTGAAAAACCTTATGATTCATCAACCATAAAGGGAGGTTCATCAACCTTTTCCTTTCCTTTTCGTGATACATTCCCTGTACCTGTTGGTGGAGTAACCTGCGTACGTAGTCTACCATTCTATGGTTTCTCAACAGAGCCACGAGAAGAGGACTCTTGTGGTCCACTCAAAACCTGTGACTGTGGCCTCACATTTTGTACAACCACATCATCTTTTACATCAGCCCCAATAGTGCCATGTGCATTACTGTACCAGCTGCTCATCTCATCAAAGACTACATCTCTGCTCACTCGTAATTCTCGTGTAGTAGGATTGTAGCACCTGTACCCCTTTTGTTCAAGGGAATATCCCACAAGAATACATTTCTCTGCTTTAGGATCCAATTTCCTACGCAACTCATCTGGTACATGCACGTAAGCTATGCAGCCAAACACTTTCAAGTGTGCCATATCAGGCTTTGTGCCTGTAAACTTTTCCTCAGGTGTTACATCATGCACCGCAGCTGTAGGTGTCCTGTTCATAATGTACACAGCTGTATTTACAGCTTCAGCCCAGAAATGATGAGGCATGTTCTTTTCATTCATCAATGCACGTGCAACCTCTGCAATGTGCCTGTTTTTCCTTTCTGCGATCCCATTCTGCTGTGGAGTATATCTGCATGTAAACTGCCTGTGTATACCATGCATTCGCAGAAAATCTGAAAAATCATTGGAGAAGTACTCTCCCCCTCCATCTGACCTCAATGTCTTGATTTGCATATCTGTCTCCTTCTCAATCATGACTTTGAAGTCTTGAAAGTGACCAAACACTTCACTTTTGTTACGCATGAAGTAGACCCATACTTTCCTTGTATGGTCATCAATGAAAGAGACATAATACCTGCAACCATGTATACTTGCAGTATCGGTTGGACCCCAAACATCTGTGTGCACCACCTCAAGTGGCTTTTTACATACATTGCACTCATGTGGAAATGAGCCCTTTGACTGTTTTCCAAACTGGCATGCTGCACACACTTTATGCATACCATCCACCTTGAATTTGGGCAAACCTTTTACAATCTGTTTTGATTGCATGCTACGCAATCTCTGCTCATTGACATGACCAATGCGTTTGTGCCAAATGTCAACATCAGCCACAACACCTGTGCCCTGTGCAAATAATGCAGCTTTTACCTCAGGCATGTCTACATTCAGCGTAAACATTCTGCCCACACATTTGCCCTCTGTGATCAGCTTACAGCCATTCTGGAAATTTTCTACATAACAGCCATTTGGATTGAAGCGAACCTGCAAACCCTGCTCAACCATTTTTCCAACAGAAACAAAATTCTTTGTAATGTTTGGGACATGAAGTACATCTGCTAAGTACTTTGATTTCCCACTCTTCGTATTTAGAGGTATGTCCCCTACATGAGCAATGGGGTGAGCTGTGTCATCTCCTGTCTGCACATAGCCTGACACATCTGGTTTGCGCATATCTCTAAACCACTCTCCACGAGACGTCATGTGATTAGAGGCACCTGAATCCACATACCAAACATCATCTTGGCTGGAATTCTCTGCAGTCATTGTATTCATTACATGTTGCATAACAAACATGCGCTCGTTTTTGCTGTCATCTGCATCTCTGCTAGTAGATGCATAGTTGCCCTGTTCTCTCTTTCTACTTGCTTTTCCCTTTGGACAGTCACGTGACATGTGACCTCTTTCACCACAAGTCCAACATTCTCTACTATCTGGAGTATGTTGTTGCCTGCTTGATCCTGCACCACGACCTCTTTGACTCCCCCTGCCTTGAGACTGGTTTCCCCTGCCACCTGTATTGTTTTGATTTGATTGACCTTCCAGAAATTGGCCCCTGCAACCCCTTGGGCCTCGACCACGACCTCTACCTCTACCTCTGTTGGAGTTAGAATAGAAGGCCTGTTCAGAATTATTTCTGCCATGAGAAGAAGATGTGTCAAGGTTCTTCTCCTCAAGAATAAGCATAGAAATCAAATCTTGGAACACGGGGATGTCGTCTCTTGTATTCATGGAAGACCTAAAATGTACATACTCATCTCCTAGACCATCCAAGCATGCACGGACAATGTCATCATCTTCCACTGAGACTTTAATAGATCCAAGAGCCTCAATGATACTCTTGATCTTCAAAGCATAATCATTGATGGAGAGGTTGTTCCTCTTAACCTGATTTAGCTCCGACTTTAGTTGAAGCTTCCTGGCCTCGGTGTTCACCTCGAACACTCTGCCTAAGTTTTTCCATGCAATGGCGGGGGTTTCAGCATCCTGTAGATAGCCCATCATGCCATCTGTGATGCTCATAGAAAGCCAATACATCACTTTGCTTTGGCCTTGTTGCCAGTCCCTCAAAGCTTTCCTTTGTTCTGCTGTAGCATTTGCCTCGGGAATCTCTGGTTCCTTTTCATTGTCTCCTTCTACATAGTCCCAATAACCTTTTCCTTTTAGGAAATTTGTTATTCTGAACTTCCATGCAGGGTAGTTATTTTTCTCAAGCTTCTCAGTAACAATCTGACTGAAACCGTCAGACATCTTGAAGCACTAAGACAAAATAGCTGCAATCTGCAAAAACCTGCAAATCTGTTGAACCTGCTATCGTGGTTCCTGTAACGCTTTCTACACTCAACGAGTGTCCACAATCAAGCGTACATACAACCACTGTACTTGTACAGTAAATCTCTGTATACTGCACTTTGGAGACCTGTTCAGAACCTTGTTCAGCATCTGGTCGTGGATTGCGAACGAAGGGATTGTGATGCTCTTGCTCTCTTAGCCTCTCTTGCCTGCACCAGGCTCTGATACCATGTAAAGAATGAGGATGCAAGAGAGCTACACAAGACAAGCACAAAGCACACAGAGATGGAAAGCTTCTTCTTCTTCTTCTTTACAGAAAAGAGAGTACAAAATGACTAAGTGCTAAAGCTGAAAAGTAGCACATATGTACATGCGGTCACTAAGTGTGAACTCGCTAGAAGCGTACTAGGCTCGCACTATAAGTGTAGTCCAGCTGTAGAATCACTGGCAGAGATCCTCCGTGTCGATCACCTAATGCGCCAGTGAGTAAATGCCGTAAGCGGCCAAGACCCGTAGTGGATGCCAGCTCAAGGTGTAGAGCTCGACATCTCAACATTTCTTGAAGGGACTGAAGACAAATTACATGGAATTTAGATACTGAAGCCCCTAGTAGGAACATACTCATAGGATTATATGAGGCAAGAATAATATTCCTGCCCTTGCACTACATGAAGAATTTTGAGGAGGCATATATAATAGGGGTTTTTTAGATGGATTCTACCATCTTCCATCCCATGAAAAAAGATCTGCAAGCACAACACATAGCATACTAGTGCGTCATCCCCAACAACCCATTCAAGGATATCTCAGTACAAGAAAACATAATAGCTCAAGCTACCAAAGTTTTCTTGCATCACAAAAAACTAGAAAAGAAACAATTTTGCTGCTGAGAAGCACCTGACAAATCTTGCATGAGGACATGCAACGGCTAGGAAGGGGGGAATGTTTGGCGGATACAATTGATGGACACCCTCCTAGCTGGCTACACCACCTCAATTTCCAAAATTTGATGTACTCGTATTATTTTTTTGAAAAGATTTCTATAGAAGAGATATTATGATTTTCGAGCCACACTCCATATACTAGGAGATGTATTCTTTTATCTTGAGCCCAAAAAACTTTGTAAGCCGACCATTGGCAATATGAAAATCCCTAGGCATAAAGCTCAAAATATTTAATCAGAAAGGACACATTGTAACATTATCCAAGTTTTGAAAAGCTTTGAACGTATGACTATGAGAAACTAATTAGCAACACAATGTAATTGATCATTCTCTTACTCTGGTAATCAAAATTCTATTCCAGGAATTGAATTATGTTCCATATCTCTTGCTCTTTCATTTAAGTTTAATCATTCACATTTTTTATGTGGTTTGCAACTACCTATTTGTGAGCTGAATCGGCCAACTTGAGTGCTAATATGGTTGTTTTTTGACATTTTCACTAGAGACATTGTTCCTTGACCTTACGACTACCTTTATGAACTATTCTATTGTAGTTTTCAAGACCTAGACCAGGATGGATTGTGATTTTGGTACCATGTCGACGTTAAGAACTTATAGGATAGTGCCATAGGTCTAATACATATTTCCCTAAATTTTTGTTGCATTTCGAGTTCATTTGGTTGACAAAATGGAGCGATGACCTTAAGCATTGAGATAGGACATAGGCAAATTTCCTAGATTAGAGAGTGAGATTGCTAGCGCTAATGATGGCCTAGTTTACTAGGTTCACTTCTTGACGTTAACGCCCTCAAAGGATCTTTTTGCCCCATTCTTTGAGTCACTTCCTTGAGTATATACATTATGTTAGTGCCATTTAGCTATGCTATAGACGTCCCCCCATTACGGCCAGCCACTAACATCTAAGAACAAGTCCCCTCTAGATATAGAATTTTCTACATGATGATGATTCTTACTTTGGTTTGGAGAGGTTTTGAATGTTTTATGTTTGTGCCAAACGGGTGATCCAACAATAGAATATCATCAATTATCATACATAGGAAACCTATAGATTACCACCTCACCCTATTGCAATTCAAGTACTAGATAGGGTCCGGAGTTTATACTAGCACAATATGATCTACTGGTAACCCCAAACTCAGCAGTTGAGCACAATGAATATTCAAATTTTGGGTGTTTATCTAAAATTGATGTTAGGGAGCCAGCCAGCCTACAAATTTATGAAAGTTTGTTGAATAAAGATCTAGACTCTACTAGTGAAAATATAAATCGCCAAGAAACTATTGGACCACAAAGTCACAATCTTTCTAGAAAATCAGGTGTCCAATAGCAGAGAGCTACAAACCTAGATGACTCTCAAAGAATAAGAGACTATGCCGAACATTATGTTTCATCTGTTTTGAGTTTTGAGAAAGATCATGCACTAAGAAAACCAGTTTGTTATGATCTATATTGAAGCAGCACCAAATTCATCGCGATAATTATGTATGCCTTTCCCATAAAAGATGACGAGCTCTCACACTTCTATCCATATTTGTACTCCAAGTATAATGAGTAGGTTGATAATCATAGATATATCAAAATTTTATATAAGACCTCGTAGTGGTATGAATAGAGCAAGGCACTTTGGGTCGCATGTAAGAATTTTTTTAATGAGACAGAGCAAAAGACCACAATATCAAAAAAACATAATCTGATAGATTTCAAAGGGATGATGACTCATTAGACAATCCATATCAATGTGTTGATCATATATATGAATGAGTTGCTACAACTGTCAGTCAAGGCTTCCAAAATCTCGAAGAAGGAATTGACTAGCAAGGCTAGCTCTTTACCATAGTTTAAGAGAGATGGTGGAAATCCTCTTTGAATCTCGGATAAAAGCCAACCAACGAGTTGGATTTGTACTGCTTCAGTTTATCATAAACTAGCCCAAACGAGGCTTACTAAAGGTGATGAAATTCTATACAACCTCGCAATTAAATACATTGAATGCTCTGACACCCTATAAGGTGGAGAGGATGACAGCATCGATAGGAACTTGAGAAGGAAGCGATCTATTGCATTATCTAGAAGGAGAACAGTGGCTCTAGTGCTCAAGGTAGTGTCCAACTAGGAGTCATTTTGATCCTAACACATTCTGTTCAGAAAGCCACTCTGAAGAAGGCTCTGAATAAACAAAAGCATAAACACTAACTTCAGTGTAGTATCCAAAATTTTGGAATATGCCAAAATTCAAAGAAAGAGGAGGATGTAGATAGTGGAAACTACCCCTATATAGGCACATGTACATAGTCAAATAACTAGCTATCAATATGACATTGCACAATTAGCAAGAACCCAATATTGGTACCCATAAATAGGATCCGCTACTTTCATTTGAGGACCCTATCACTATGGTGTTGTATCGCTAGTCAGTCATTTGTTTAGTCCTTTGTAGTCGACAAGTTGTTGCTCTAGTTGTAACCAAGATCTGTTGTAATATGGCACTCAGTGCTTAGTTGTACTTCTGGCTCATAATCTAAATACATCATTTCTAGTGTCTTGTGTTCAATGCTTGACTATGTTCTTTTAGTTCTATTCATTATCTGATTTCCTTATGTTCATCTGAGGTTTGTATGTGTCTGTTGTCTAAGCTGATCTGACATCGAACTCTGTAGTTCCCACCTAGAATAGCTATTGGACTGACAAGCTCATTCTACTAGCTTCAAATTCAAGTTTCCAGAAGTATACAATATATTGTAGCTTTTATTAATTCATCCAGGCTGTGGGAAAGGAATCTCGATACTTTAGACACACGCGATTTCCTCTATAGCACATAAGTCTCCTAAGGGCAACTCCAACAAAGCTAAAGAGAAGGGAGTTTACAGAGGTAAAAAAAAACTCTCTCCTGAAGAGCTTGAGCGTTATCGCAAGGATAACCGGTGTTTCAAGTGCGGTGAACAAGGGCATGCGTATCGCGCTTGTCCCCAAAAGAACACCCGCCATGATCCTCCTAGAGCTACCTTGGTTGAAATCCAAAAGGAGGAGACTCACCAAAATCACCACAAAGGATCTCCTCTATGCCATTCTTGGGGAAAGGTAAGAGAACATGATGCTTTTATTCTATTTGACCCTGGTTCTACTCACAATTTTATATCTATAGAGTTGGCCACCAAGCTAGGCATACAAGCCTACGAGATGGGAGATGTTCTACCCACAGACAATTCTTTCAAGGGGCAAGAAGCTTCAGTCACTCCCTTAATTAGGAAATTGAGGCTCCATGTCCAAAGCTACGTGGATAAAGAGGACTTCTTTATCTCTCCTCTCAAGCATGAGGATGTAATCCTAGGGGCACCATGGTTTGATGGCCTGGCTGCCAATGTTAAATTCCTTGAAAGGAGAATCTCCTTTAAGTTCAGGGAAAAAGACATGTATATAGATGCTAAGGAAATGGGTAACATTATCCCCATTGTACATACACCAGATTTCAACAAGTCAATAAAGAGCTCTATTTCTGTGTACATGATTTTTGTTAAAGATTCTCAAAATGAACCTAATGCTTTAGCAAAAGAAAATAAAAGCAACCAAAAGGAATTAGAGTTATCCAATTTTCTCAAGGGGTTTCAAGATGTTTTTATTGACGACATCCCTTGTGAGCTACCTCCTAAACGAGGTAATGATGACCATGCAATTGAACTTCTTCCAGGATGTTCCTAACAAACCTCCTTATAGAGTTTCTCAAGATCAACAAGAGGAGATTATACAGAAAGTGCATGAGTTAGTTGAGAAGGGCATGGTTAGGCCTACCTCATCTCCATTTTGCTCACTTGTGCTATTAGTGCAAAAGAAAGATGGCACATATCATTTGTGTGTGGACTATAGAGCACTAAATAGGATCACTATCAAGAATAGGGTAGAAGATCTATTTGATAAGCTACAAGGATCGACCTACTTTAGTAGGATTGACCTAAAAAGTGGCTATCATCAAATAAGGATAGTTGATCAAGACATTGTAAAGACCGCATTTTGCACCACATTTGGTCTTTACGAATACATTGTCATGTCGTTTGGCTTGACCAATGCACCAGCCACATTCAACCGCTTGATGGAGAAGCTGTTCAGGCCTCATCGAACCTTCATTGGAGTGTTCTTTGATGATATTATCATCTACTCTAATTCATTAGACGAACACAAGCAACACCTCCAGATAATATTTCAAGTTTTAAGAGAGAATAAACTTTATGTAATCGAAAGAAAAGTGATTTTTTCTTGCAAGAGATTCAGTATTTAGGTCACATTATCTCTCAAGATGGCATCCAAATGGATCCATCAAAGTTAGAGGTAATAAATGTATGGCCTAAACCAAAGAATCTTCATGAACTAAGAAGCTTTATAGGTATGTGTGCATACTATAGACGCTTCATAGAAAAGTTCTCACAAATTGCGGGACCATTACATGACCTAACAAAGAAAAGTGTTAGGTATACATGGTCTGCTAAGGAGAACAATGCTTTCGAAAAGCTTATCTCTCAACCTGTGCTTACACTACCGGATCTCTCAAAACCATTTGAGGTCCAATGTGATGCTTGTGGTGATTGCCTTGGAGCTGTATTTCTTCAAGAAGGGCACGCCATAGGCTATGAAAGTTGAAGGCTCGACCCTGTTAAGCAAGCTCTAGGCATATATGAAAAGGAAATCCTTGCAGTTCTACATGCCTTAGACTCATGGAAGCACTATTTATTGGGGACTCCTTTCATTCTTCGAACAGATCACCAAAGTCTTAAGTACTTCATGATGCAGACCAAGCTCTCCGACAAACAAATGAGGTGGGAAAATTTCATTTCGCAATTTCATTTTCATATTTCTCACATTGCTGACAGGCATAATCAAGTAGCATATGCGCTCTCAAGACGGCCGAGAGTGAATGCAGTTTCCATAGCAACTCACAATGATCTATCTTCAATGATAGATGATTATGCTATTGATCCTGATTTTAGAGATGTGATTTCAGCCCTTGCATTAGGGAAGAAAGAAGAACCATTTACTTTACAAGATGGTTATCTTCTCTATGGCAATAGACTATGCGTTACTAATTCACTACATGAGAAAGTAATGTATGAATCTCATGCTCCTCCTTATGCGGGGCATAGAGGGATTCAGTCTACTCTAAAGGGAATTGACACATATTTCTATTGGCCTACCATGAAAGTGAACATACAAGAGTATGTTTCTAAATGTGTGGTATGCCAAAAGACAAAATTTGAGAGAGGGAAGCAACCTGGATTGCTTCAACTCTTGCCAATCCCTAATTCACCATGGGAGAGCATATCCATGGATTTTATCTTTGGATTGCCTAAGGCGATCCATGGGAATACGGGAATATGGACGATAGTAGACAGGTTCAGTAAACAAGCTCATTTTATACCTGTCAAAAAGACTATCAAAGCCCATCAAATGGCAACCCTCTTCATTTCACAAATTTTCAAGTACCATGGTTTGCCAATGTCCATAGTGTCAGATAGAGATCCTAGAATGACCTGTAATTTCTGGAAGGGTCTATTTGAGAATTTAGGGACAAGGCTAAACTTCTCTTCGGCCTATCATCCACAAACGGATGGCCAAAGTGAAATAGCTAACCTAGAAATCCTCGATCTACTGAAAGCCTATGTAATGGAAGTAGATCAAAGATCCCAATGGGAGAAGTACTTACCCTTAGTGGAGTATTCTTACAATAACACTGTACATACTTCCACAGGAAAAGCACCTTTTGAGGTAATCGAGGGAAGATCAAAAAGTCCCTTGCTACTTAAGGTACATGGGAAGATCTTCGTTGCAGATGAGTATAGCGAAGACCTACAAGAATCTTTTCAAAAGATTAAGGATGATATCTCTATCTCACAACAAAGGGAAAAGGTTGCTGCTGACAAGCACAAAAGAGCCCAAGCCTTTTAGAAAATGATTGGGTCTTATTAAAATTTCCCACGCTCGATTAAGGCACACGACAGGCAAGAATCCTATGGGACACCAAAAGTACTATGCTAAACTAGCAAAAAGGTACTATGGTCCCTTCCAGATTGTTAGGCCAATCAATGAGATGGCCTATCAACTCAAGTTGCCCAATCATTGGCTTATACACAATGCTTTCCATGTGAGCCTATTAAAGCCTTACAAAGGAGATCCACCTCAAGAACCAACTACTGAAGACCCACCGGAGATCGAGGACCAAGAAGAGGTGCTACAGCCCGAGTCCACAGCCCGAGTCCATTCTCCGACATGAAGACAAGGTACTAAGAGGCGGTAAGACTATCCGACGATATCTTATTAAGTTTAAGAATTATCCTTTTGAAGATGCTAGATGGATGCAAGGCATACAATTAAAGGATAACCTAAACCTTGTCAATGCTTACAATGCTTCCCAAGAGTAAGAAAATGTACAAAATGTTAAAAATGAACAAAGTTTTTGTCTTATAAGACTCTTTTCTTCTTTATTGTGCACAAAAATGAAGTAGTATGCATGCTTAGATCAAGTTTGCGGAGACGACGTCTCCCAAACACCAAGTAGAGCTTGTCACTCTACTATGGAAGATTGATAGGACTAATGTGCAGACATGCTTGCGGCAGCCTTAAGCTCTCAAGCACCAAATGGACTAGTCATCCATTGTGGAATGATGTCGTAGGGTAACATAGGGATCCTCTACCCGCTAAGAAAAGGACTAATGAATATGATTTATCTTCTCTACCCCATAGTCGAGGACGACTATGATTTCAAGAGAGAGGTAATGTCATAATAATCAATATCTAATTCTCCTAAATGATTTTCTCATGTTAAACTGATCATTTAATATGGGGAAGTGCCAGGGGAGAAAAAGCTAGAATATTGGTTAAGCTAGCAGACCGGCCACAATAGGGATCCAAAGGAGGGAAAATAGGGATCCAAAGTGGGGGCCATTTGCAAAAGATCCATGTGCAACAATGGGCTTAAAAGACCCTAAGGTTCAGCCCATTAAGACTTCCAAAATGCTAAGGTTCCAAAATTCAAAGGTTGTGTCCAAAGGTCAAGCATGGGGGGGAATTAGATGCTTTGTGTGTGTCCCAAAAGTCTTTATCAATCCCTACATAGTAGGGGGCCAGTCTTGGGAGTAGGGGATGAGAGAGAAACTCACACACAGACACACACACACAAGATCCCTTTACACAAAGGGAATGAGGGACACATGTCAGCTCCCTAGCCCAGATGCCCACAAGGTGTACCCAATTTCTATTGGATGGCCTCAAGGAGGTGGACCAATGAGAATTTGGCTAGAGTAAATCTAGTTTAATTAATTTAAAAACACTTTATAAAAGAACAAATGAGAATTAAGCTCTCTAGAAGACTATTGGACAGCCTCCCAAGGGGTCCAATGAGCATTCAGCAGCCCAATGGCTTGCCTGATTCCTATTGGCCAGAAGGCAAAGGGGTCCAATGAGAGTTTAGTTGCATTTATTAATTACATAAAGCTCTCACAAAAGGGAAAAGGGGGACACATGTCAGAAGGCTATCACTTATATTGCTTAATTATCATTGGCTAGCCCTAGAGAGGTCCAATGAGACTGTAGCATGAGCAAATAGCAAGAGGGGTCAACCAAGAGAGAGAGAGGGGGCTGATTTTTGCAAGGCATTATCACACACACACTCACACAATATCATGTGTGAAGTAAAGAAGACTCTCTCTCCTTCTCAAGATTTAATGGAAAGCTTACCACCTACTCCAAGCTTGTGAGAAGGGAGGACTACACCAACAACTCTTGGCTTTGTGATGAAAATCCAACCAAGAGCCAAGCTTCAATGCATGCTCATCTCCTCTACCATGCTAATTACTAAGCTAAGCTATGCTAATATGAGTGATTATGTGAGGAGATGTACATCTTTCTCGTAAGAATACTCCTTCTTCCTCTCAATCTACTCTCATACCCCGCTAGCTCTCACCATCTTCGAAGGTGTGTGAGGTCTTGGGTCTGAGACCGGAGAGAATCTATGTTGTGTTTGATAAGTGTTTTTCTTAGTGCATGAAGCTTTCATCTTCATTGCACTAGCTAGTCTTGAAGGAGCACAAAGAATTGTATTGTACAATGTCTCTCTTGATGGGAGAAACCATAATACAAAGCCTTTTGGAGGGGGGACCGGCTCCATGTAAATCCGGTCCTCAACTGTTGTCAATAGCTTAATTTCTCTCTCTTTTGAAAGTATTGTTCATGCTATCTAACTAGGTGTTATGCTTTTTGTTTCTCTCTCCACCCAAGCGCTCTTGAATTCTCATTAGGAATCTATTCTAATGAAATGCCCACTATGTTCATATTAATTTCCGCTACACACAAGTTACTAGGTCATTAAATGTTATAGGTCTTTAACCAATGGCCAACGTGATGCTTAAAATTGTGTGCTACAAACAATTGAGCATAACGGAGGAGGTAATTTCTTTCTAGATGGTCCCGAAGGTTCTCCAAAAACCTATCTTTGTAATGCATTACTTGCATGGGTCCTAGGTGAATGTAAGGTAGCATTGGCATGTGCGTCATCTAGTATTGTAGCTTTGCTTCTTAATAATGGAAAGATTGCACATTCAAGACTTAAGATTTCTTTAGAATTAAATTCTGAGTCAACATGCAATATAAAAGTGAATAGCCAACTTGCTAATTTTTTGAGAAGAGCAGTTTTGGTTATATGGGATGAAGAACCCATGACCCATCGCCATGTTTTTGAGGTAGTAGATAGAACACTCGAAGATGTTTTACAACAAACAGATAGTCTGTTTGGTGGATATGCAGTTTTTCTTGCACATGACTTTAGGCAAAGTTTACCAATTATACACATTACAGGGAGTATTTGAGTGCAGAATCACTATGTGAATTAGAAGAGAGCAATGCTTTGTATACATTTGAATTTTTGAATAGCTTGAATTTAGGTGGAGTCTATCCACCACATGTATTGTGTTTGAAAGAAGAAGCTCTTGCCATGATATTGTACAACTTGGATCTAAGAAGGGGACTTTGTAACAGCACAAGGTTATTATGCAGGTAGTTTCATCGTAAAGTCATAGAAGCAAAAATAATCATAGGTTCTAACTTTGGAGACCATATATTTCTTCCAAGTATAGAGTTCATTGTTGGATTGTCAAATATCCTCAAGGACTACCCTGCCAAATGAGGCGTAGAAAGTTTCCTATAAGGCTCGCCTCTAGAACCTTGTAGCTTTGTTAAGGCGCCCCATGTATTTGAAGCGAATCAAAACTCTAGAATTATGGAACTCTAGAAACTTGTAGATTTGTTAAGGCACCTGGTTTGATAGCAGTGCTCCTTTAAGTTGGTACACTTTTCACCAAGGCACAATCTTGGTCATTGCATTGGCCCCCTAGGAATTCCCAAGACCTTTGTGAATAAATTTCCAAGAAATTCAAGACTTGTCATTGTCTCACCTAAATCTGAGCTATGGCTGCCTGTAAGTGCACTTGATTTTCCAAGATCTTTGACTCGGTCTCTTTCATTTCATCCATTAGGAAGAGGATGGGGTGTAGGAGGGCCTTTTATTTGCCATGATCTTGGAGGTGATTAACATTTTGACGAATAGGTATATGCCATGTGTGCAAGAACGGTGGGTGTGTAAGAAATGTGTACGAGTCGTCAAAGGATGCACTTTCCCCCCCAAAAAGGAGGTGGATAGTTTTATGATTTTTGGCCTTCCATAACTCGCACAAATGATCTCCAATTTGAGTGGAGCTCATAGATCTACAATCTACACATCGAGCTCTTTCCATAGATATGCTACATGATATGGTTTTACCCGCTAGATTTTAAATTTGATTTTGGGGGGAAACTTTGAATTCAAATAAACTAGTTGTTTTTCCTGTTTGAATTCAAAATTTGTCCTTTGATTACTTTCTTAACGTTTGACTTCCTTAAATTGCCAAATAAGAGGCCCTCCTAGACCCCATTCTCTTCCTATTGATGCAGCTTCCATGTAATTCCACCCTCAACGTGAATAGTGAATATAAGCGCTCAGAAGCGGACTTGATTTCTCTAAGAACTATGACTAGGTCTCTTTCATTTCATCTTGCAGCTTCCATGCAATTCCACCCTCAACCTAAACACTAGAGCTAAGTGTTCGAATCATCTCCATGGTGCTCAATTGAAATGTCTCTACCCACTCTCACAGGAAGACTTGATTTCTCCAAGAGATTCAAGAACTTATCTCTTGGTTAGTTCACCCAATGTGCGGACTAGCCTCTTTGCACCATGCATGCTACAAAGAGGAAGAGATATCCCAATGGCTACATCATCATTGGTTGAAGTACATACTTCTATGTGAGAGGAGCTTGCACCATTGGTTGCAAATGTAAGAGGTACAGGTGTAGTGCAGGTTAGGTCCATTTTATTGCACATAGATACACATGGAAGAAAGAGGAAAATAAATACATTTATTTAATGAGAAACTATTGTCTCTATCATCTCTATGCTCAAATTTGAACCACTTCTTGGTTCATGCTCATGTTTATAGTTATTATTCACTCTCTCCTTCTCACCAAAATGAGCATAACTCAAAAAGTTTAAGGGTATTTCAAGTACTTCCTAGGTACCATCACCTCTACATGTGACGCTAAGAGGTCATTGACTCATTTTCTCAAACATGTTATCAAAAAGTAGGTATAGTACATGATGCATGTGTCACAAAATAATTTAAACGGACAAATTTGCAATTGTTACCATATACATGTGGTAGTGATGCGTGTGAACACACATGTGGTAGTGATGTGTGTGAACACACTCCCTCTTTAAGAGGTTTTTTTCCCCATGCATTGTATATATGCCCATCACTCTAGGGCTATCTATCTTTCCATTGCACACTAAGTAACATACTCTCTATTGTGTGCCTTGAGCTTCCTTCCTCTTCTCCAAGCTATGTGAATTTCTCTGCAACCCTAATTCCAAAAATTGGTATCCGAGCAGGTTGCATCCTCCCGAGCTTAGTCGCCAACAGCTCCAGCACACGCATGCTCACTTTCTCCAATTTCTGTGAGCTTTGGCGAGCATTTTTAGGTCGACAAAATTTTTGGGGAGGCTCGTAGAGCTTAGTCTGATGAGATTTTTGATTCGGGCTCATTTCGACCTCCGTTTCCACTACAGCCAGGTCTACGCAGGCAATTTCCTTATTTTGTGCAAAATTACTGTCAGTGCCAAATACATCATAACAGATCCCATACAGTCTACTGTGGGTGGTGTTATATAGCACATTCTAGTCTCACTCAGTTTCTCCTCATTTCGGGCAGTTTTCACATCAGGTGCAGGAATTTTCCATGGCTGACAACAACACATATGTGTTCAAGATGTTTGATGTTGAGGACAGACTGGATGGGGACAATTACCCTATGTGGGCTTACATGATACAACATGTTCTTGTGTCAAAGGGCCTCTAAAATATTGTGCAGGGCATTGATGTACGTCTTGGTTCTGAGGATGTTGTAGGTCTTGCTGCAAGGATTGCTACTATTAGAGTTGTTTTGCCTACGACAGAACAAGCTCGTTGGGATGTAAAGGATGTGCATGCTCATGCGTTGACTGCGTTCTCTATGAAGCGCACCATTACTCCTTACGTTCGTTTAGTGAAATCTACAAAATAGGCTTGGGATATTCTAGCAGGTCTTTATGCAAGTCGGAATGAGGCTAAAATTGCTTTGCTACATAAAGAGCTGGAATCAAAGATTATGCATGAGGAAGATGACATGGACACTTTCCTTGCTGGTGTCAAGGATATCAATGAGAAACTTATTCTGCACGTGAATACATTTCAAATAGTTCCCTTGTGCAAACTGTTCTTGATGCCTTACCAGATTCTTACCAGACTTTTTCTAGTACTTGGAGACTTATGACCCAAGGAAATCTTGAACTTTTCAAGTTTGATGCATTATGCACATTGCTGTTGCAAGAGTCATTTTCTAGAAAAAACAAGACTAGGCAGCGTGCAATTGAACAGGCTTTTATTTCTTCTCAAAGAAAGGGTGGTAATAGCAATGCAGCTGCTTCTTATGGTTCTGCTGCGAGTAGAAAATTTTTTGTTCCTAATGCTTCTGCTAGCAACAATTCGTCTTGAGATTATGGCGATAAGGGAAAAAGGGAGATGCGTTGCCATTATTGTGAAGCTAATGATCACTTGATCAAGCAATGTCCTAAGTTGAAGGCCAAGTAGGCAAAGAAGAAAGAGGGTGGTTCCACTGCAAATGCTGGTTCCACTACAAATGCAGTCATTGTTGAGTCTTCTGTGAAAGGAGACTGTGATGCTGATATTGATGCAGAATGGGCTTTTAGTGCAGGGTTCACTTACAATCCTGTTGTCCATGATGCATGCATGTCAGTTTCTACAGATTCATATGTGTGGTATTTTGGCAGTGGTGCTACAAAGCACATTACCTCACATTGTGAATTGTTCACCTCTCTCGAGTCTGTCCCTCATGGGAATTTAGTCACTTGTGCCAACAAGGACTCTTATCTGGTTCAGGGAGTTGGAAAGATTGTGCTTACTGCTGCAAATGGAAGTTCCTTCACACTTGTTGATGCACTTTATGTACCTGGGATCAAGAAGAATGTTTTGTCTGTATCCGCACTTGCTAGATTTGGACTTGTAGTCAAATTTGTGGATGTACAGTTCATGATCTCAGTTTTGGTGATGAAATTGTTGCATCTGGAATTTTGTGCTGTGGGCTGTATAAGCTCACTTTATATGACAAGTGTGGACAAGATTTTGCAAATGCAGTTGTAGATTCAAGGGTTGTTTCAGATGCAAAACTGTGGCATGCACGTTTAGGGCATCTGAATTTTGCCAGTTTGTTGCATTTGCAGAAATTTGATATGGTTGCTTCTTTGCCGCTTCTTAAAGCACCCGTCAAACATGTTTGTGAAGGCTGTATTTTGGGTAAAATGCAGCGTTCTAAGTTTCAAAGAATGGTTCAGTTAGGGCCACATGCAGGTTGCAGCTTGTGCATAGTGATGTTTGTGGACCCATGCAAACTCCGTCATTGGGCAATTACCTGTACTTTGTGACTTTCATTGATGATTACTCTAGACATGCATGGGTATTTTCGCTTAAAGAGAAGTCTGAATTTTTAATGTGTTTCAAACAATTTCTAGCTATGGTTGAAAATGTATCGAAATGTACTATGGGTACCCTCAGTTCCGATCGAGGGGGGGAGTATATGTGTCATGAATTTAATGCATTTCTGGCTAGTCGCGGGATAAAACACCAATGTACAGTACCTTATACAACTTAGCAAAATGGTGTTACTGATACGAAAAACAGGTCACCTACAAAAATGGCATGATGTATGGTCAAAAGTCAAACTCTACCGCATTCTTTTTGGCTTGAGGCCATCACATGTGCCACTTATGTACTTAATAGGTGTCCTACGATAGCTTTGCAGTCTATTACTCCATATGAAGCATGGCATGGTAGAAATCCTTCTATTGAGCACATGCGTGTTTTTGATTATTTGGTATACGCTTTAGCTGTCAAATGTATTTTTGTTGGTTATAGTGATGAAAGCAAAGGCTATAGATTTTATCATCTACAAACAAATCATATTCTGGTTTCACAAGATGTAGTGTTTGTGGAAGACCCGGGGGATTCACCATGGAAAACTTACCGCACCACGTAAGTGTAGGGGAGGGGTTTTTTTTTACAAGTTACATAAGCGTATAGGGGTATGGTAGTTTTTTGCATTGATTGTCATATAAGCGTAGAAAGGGGGTTCATATTCTCTAATATGAGTCGTATATAGGGTTTTTATCAAAGTTGTTTGCTCGCAGGTGGCATCCCGTTTTGTATATAGAGTGAATCCCCCGGGGTGGAAGATTATGTTTAGCCCTTGCTGTCATGTACTAGAGACAGTAATGTAAGCTCACATGACATTTATGAAACTTTGTTGCCTCTTTTCAGTGGTGGAAGTTTGAATGTAATTTCTAATGAGGAAAATGTACAGCCTATTGGGGTTTCAAAAATGTTACAGATTAGCCTATTACTGATGCAAATTTACATGATGTACTTGATGAGGAAAGAGCTGAAAATGAGCAGGCTAGAGGTATGCCAAAATGGCTGGTGCATACATTGTGTGAAAGTAAATTAAATGCACCTTTCTCTAGTCGTACTCGTTCAGACAGGCTCTGGCCATGCATCTTATGCATCAGATTGTTATGCTTGGCTGTGTCTAGCTTACATGATGTTGAGGAACCTTTGTCTTTTGATGAAGCATAGAATTCAAAAAACTGGATGGCTGCCACAAAATATGATGCACTTATAGAAAATGACACATGGACTTTATGTTGTTTGCCTCTTGGTAAAAAGGCCATTCGTATGAAGTGGGTTTACAAGTTGAAACGCAAGCCGTATGGTGATATTGATGGCCATAAGGCTTGACTTGTTGCAAAGGGTTATGCACAGCAAAAAGGAATATATTATGAAGAGACTTTTGCTCCCACTTGTTGTATGACTACTGTGTGTTTTCTACGTACATTGGCAGCTCATTTTGGTTGGGATGTGCATCAATCAGATATTGTTACTGCTTTCTTGAATGGTGACATATTTGAGGAATTTTATGTAATGCAGCCTCGCGGTTTTGTCAAGAAAGGACAAGAGGACAAAGTGTGCAAATGTAAGAAGGCTTTGTATGGGTTGAAGCAATCTCCTCGTGCTTGTTATGAGAAAGCTGACACTCATTTGGTCAAACGAGGCTTTTGTAATAGCCCAACAGAAAGCACATTGTATGTAAAGCGTGAGGGTGATGTACTTCTCATCATGGTTCTTTATGTAGATGATTTGTTGATCACTGGAACAAATGAGAGACATATTGCTGAACTTAAGGCTAATTTGAATGTTACTTTCAAGATGAAAGATTTGGGGCTGTTGCATCATTACTTGGGCATACAGTTTAAGCAGTGTGATGAAAGATTTGGGGCTGTTGCATCATTCCTTGGGCATACAATTTAAGCAGTGTGATGTTGGTATTGCCTTGCATCAAAAAAGTTACATAGAGATTTGGGGCTGTTGCATCATTACTTGGGCATACAGTTTAAGCAGTGTGATGAAAGATTTGGGGCTGTTGCATCATTCCTTGGGCATACAATTTAAGCAGTGTGATGTTGGTATTGCCTTGCGTCAAAAAAGTTACATAGAGACTATGCTATGTAAGTTTGGACTTGAGAATTGCAAACCTATTGCCACTCCCATGGAAACAGGTTTGAAATTGTGTCTTCATGATGTTGGTGATCCTGCAGATGTCACTCTTTACAAAATTGCTCTTGAATTCCTCATTTATGTATGCAACACAAGGACGGATATTCAGTTTGCAGTCTCACAAGTCAACAAATTTATGCATAGCCCAGGATCTAAGCATTGGCAGACTATCAAGAGGATTTTCCACTACCTTAGTGGCACTTTACATCTTGTCTTGTTTTATCCCAAGGGGGGAACATTACCGCCAGACTTACATGCTTTTTCAGACTCAGATTGAGCAGGTTGTTTTGACACGCGAGTGTCCACAAGAGTTTTTTGTTTCATGCTTGGCAGTTCATGTATATCATGGTTGAGCAAGAAGCAACCTATTGTGGTCACTTCTAGTTGTGAGGCTGAGTACAGGGCAGTCTTCACAGCTACAATTGAGTGTGTATGGCTCAGACGCCTTATGGATGATTTGGGTGTTGGATAGGACACTAAAAACACTATCTACATTGACAGTCAGAGTGCATTGGCAGTTGCGAGGAACCCAATTTTTCATGCTCGCACAAAGCACATTGAGGTGCATTACCACTATGTCAGGGAGAGGCTCTTAGCAGGAGAGATCAGCTTGGCTTATGTGCCAAGACAGGAAAACCTTGCAGATCTTTTCACAAAGGCATTGTCTTGTGAGAAGCTCAAAGATTTCCGTAAGGCTTTGAGCTTACTCCCCTTTGTGGACTGGTCATGTCCTCAAGGCATGGCACTTCCC
Source organism: Adiantum capillus-veneris (assembly GCF_014529385.1). NCBI lineage: Eukaryota > Viridiplantae > Streptophyta > Polypodiopsida > Polypodiales > Pteridaceae > Adiantum > Adiantum capillus-veneris. The sequence continues at coordinate 33,071,671 of NC_140955.1, read as the reverse complement.
TTTACTCATGTGCCAGCTCTTGTTCACCGCATCACTCCAGGGGGGATTTGTTACCATATACATGTGGTAGTGATGTGTGTGCACATTAGGACTGCCATGGCATTGTTTCCTCTTTAGGAAGTTTTTTCCCCCGTGCATTGTATATACGCCCATCACTCTAGGGCTATCTATATTTTCATTGCACACTAAGTAACATGCTCTCTATTATGTGCCTTGAGCTTGCTTCGTCTTCTCCAAGCTGTGTGCATTTCTCTGCAACCCTAATTCCAACAGCAACAAAGGGCTCTCAAAAAGCTATTCAAAGGGATGTAAGAATAGTGACCGGGAGTTTTGTCAACTTATCTCACTATATTCTCCTCATCTCAACTATTATGCTTGAATTTTACCATTGCATGAATAGGGGATGATGAGAAGAAGTGGTTAAAAACTCAAATTTTTAAGATGTTGCAACAAAGTCTTGCACAAGGGTACCAACTTGCAAGCATAATAGATAATGAGAAGATGGTTTATTTATGAAACACTCCACATCCCTTACTGTCCATAAATTATCCATGTTTTATTAGAGTGAGTAAGTGAGTGAGAGAGAGATAGCAAGAGAAATATTTTTTTATCATTCTTTTGTTGCAAGGGAGTGTTATTGAGAAACATATTGATTGGAGCTACATTGACTTAGCTCAACATTTTCTCTCTCTCTCTCTCCTTATTCTCCTAGTCTCAACTACTACGACTGAATTTTATCAACTTGCATGCATAGGAGACAATGAGAATCTATGTGGCCCTCTCTGATAATCACTTTAAGACACTCACCATTTCTTCAATTGGGAGACCCTATGATTGGAAAAAAAGGGCTCTCTATTCAAAATGGGGCTCATGTATATTATTAGAACTCACTCTCTTTATATGAATTCTACTCTCTTCCTCTCCCCACAATAGGAAAAACTCACAATGAGAGAGAGAGAGAGAGAGAGAGAGAGAGAGAGAGAGAGAGAGAGAGAGAGAGAGAGAGAGAGAGAGAGAGTTATGATTGTGATTATATTTGTTTGAAGTACTGAAAGGTTTCTTGGTCTTTGTCAGGGGGGGGGGGGGGGGGCGTGGGGGACACCATTACCTCTATATCTAGCACCAAGAGGTCATGGACTCATTATCTCAAACATTGTGAGTTTTTCCTATTGTTGGGAGAGGAAGAGAGTAGAATCCACATATACATATACATACATACATACATACATACATATATATATATATATATATATATATATATATATATATATATATATATATATATATATATATATATATATATATATATATAGATAGAGAGAGAGAGAGAGAGAGAGAGAGAGAGAGAGAGAGAGAGAGAGAGAGAGTTATGATTGTGATTATATTTGTTTGAAGTACCTAAAGGTTTCTTGGTATTTTTTGGGGTGGGGTGGGGGGGGGGGGGAGGGGGGGGGGGAGTACCATCACCTCTATATCTAGCACCAAGAGGTCATGGAATCATCATCTCAAACATGTTATCAAAAGTAGGAGATAATGAGAAGATATAATAGTTTATTTAAAGAACTCCACATCCCTTATTATCCATAACTGTATGTTTTAGTAGGTAGAGAGAGAGAGAGAGAGAGAGAGAGAGAGAGAGAGAGAGAGAGAGATTTCACTCTATTGATGCAAGGGAGTGTTAATGAGAAATATATTGATTGGAGTTACAATGACTTAGCTCAACAGTTTTTCTCGCTCCTTATTATCCTGATTTCAACTATTGTGAGTGAAGTTTATCAACTTGCATGCATAGGAGACAATGAGAATCTGTGTGGCCCTCTCTAGTAATCACTCTAAGGCACTCACCATTTCTTCAATTGGGAGACCCTATCATTGGAAAAAAAATCCTCTCTATTCAAAAGGGGGCTCATGTCTATTATTACTATCCACTTTCTATGTATGGAGTATATTCTTTCCCTCTCCACACAATTAAAAAAAAAACACAATGACACACAGAGAGAGAGAGAGAGAGAGAGAGAGAGAGAGAGAGAGAGAGAGAGAGAGAGAGATAGATGATTGTGATTATATTGGTTTGAAGTACCTAAAGGCCAAAGGTTTTGGTCTTTGCCTTTGGGAGGGGGGGTGGGGACACTATCACGTCTATATCTAACACCAAGAGGTCATCGACTCATCATCTCAAATGAGCTAGAAGATAATGAGAGGATGTGTTGGTTAATCTACTAAAGACTCCACATCCCTTATTGTCTATAAATCTATGTTTTATTAGAGAGAGAGAGAGAGAGAGAGAGTATTAGAGAGAGAGAGAGAGATTTTCTTTTATTCCTTTGATGTAAGGGGGCATATCAATTAGAGTTACATTTACTTAGCTCAACATTTTTCTCTCTCCTTATTCTCCTCATCTCAAATATTGCAACTGAAATTTATCAACTTGCATGCATAGGAGAAAATAAGAATCTGTGTTTCCCTCTATAGTAATCACTCTAAGGCACTTGCCAATCTTTTCATTGGAAGACCCTATGATTGGCAACAAAGCACTCCACCCCCCCACCCACCCCGAACACGTCCAATAATAGAAAAAGCTCACAATTGGGGGGGGATAACAATCTCGTTTTTTTCTACTTCAAAGGAGAGGACTTCACTTTGTTTCCTTGAGAGAGAGAGAGAGAGAGAGAGAGAGAGAGAGAGAGAGAGATAGATTTATTTATAGTTGTGAATATATTCATTTGAAGTACCTAAAGGTTTCTTGGTATTTGGAGGGAGAGAGAGAGAGAGAGAGAGAGAGAGAGAGAGAGAATATTAGAAATGACCCATCAATTATTTACTTCACCTACAATTTTTTTAATTCCATTATAATTCAAAATCTACCTATATGAAAGGAGACCATTGCCATACCGATGAGCACCTGAGTCAAGCTGCTAAATAGCTCCGCCAAACCAAGGAAACTACACAATAGCAATGAGGTCTCTCAAAACTATTTTACCTACACCAAGTCCTCTCTCTCCCTCTCTCTCTCTCTCTCTCTCTCTCTCTCTCTCCATCCCCCATATGATTTGATCTAAAAAAATCATACTTAAACATTCAATAGTGTGCTCAATATATAATGAAAGCTACATGAAATTTAACATTTTCTAGTTGCAACTTAACGTCAAGGCTCTCAAGATTGACCAATAAATCACTATCATCTAGGAATATGTCCTTTGTTTTCTTTTTTGCAAAACTTACAATGGTGAGTGAATTATATTGACTACCACAATAAATTATATTTGTGCCATGCTCGTGCGAGCCATGACAACTCTTTGATGTCACGGATACATCAGCTAATAGGGGAGCCAACCCATGGACAATGTCGGGTTCTTATATATGAGAGTCAGTTAAAGCGGTGTTTATTAGTCTCTCCCATTCAACAGAGTTCTTGTGTTTTCCAAAGGCCAAGATCACCCCCTTGCTTTCTTGATATATCTCCGTGAACCTGGCCATTTCCATGGTTCTGTCGAATAGGCAATCGTTCCTAGCCTTCTAGACCTATTTCAAGTAGAAGAATCTAGCAATTTGTGTCGCAATAAGTAGCTTCTGGATTTTCAACACCTTCCCTCACAAGAACAGATCATAAGCCTGTCTTCCATGTTCTTTGCACCATGGGTGCATATCTTACCCGCAAGGCCGTTGATCATAAGGCATTCCTTGAAAAGTTGAGAGAGGTCTTCGCTAGCCATTCTGCATTGAGAGCATCTATTCAAGCCAATTCCCCTAGCTAGAGACTTTACCCCAGTCAGCAATGCTCCCCACAGTACCTTCCAGAGAAATAATTTCATATTGAGGGGCCACAGTGGCCCCCATATGTTCTTGGTTACTTTCTCCCATCTTGACTCTGCCCATTCGATCTCAACTCCTAGAGCCCTCCCAAAGGGGTGACTGAAAACAACGTTACGCTCCAAGTCCATGTCAAAAATAGTGAGAATGCCATTGTACCCATCATTTCCTTGTCCATACAAGATGAGATTCTTCCCTAAATCTTGCTTTCGTTTTCTTGTGGCATCAAGGTGATGCTCTTGAATAGCCCAACAATTAATATATTTGCCCTTCTTCACTTCCTCCCACAATAGGGTTCCCTTGTTCTGAGTCTTGAGCCCTTTCACGTTCCAAGAAAGAAGAGTGAACTCTTCCATTACTGAGAAAGGGGTACAAAATCCTCCACCTTGAGGTACTCTTATTATGTGCCCTCTTTCCTGTTGTCCCCCTCCATTGGCCCTTTCCCACTCCTCCCTATAATCATCAGGTTTTCCGAGTTTGCATCCCAAAGAACCTTAAAGATTATCATAGAGGAAAGGGGCTTTGGGGATGTCTAGCAGGGCTTCCTTCATTTGTCTAGCCACCCGTGCCTGGGATTTGAAATGCTTACATGAAATGATAGAGACTTGCTGCCATCCCTTGTGTGTCCTTCCAAATGTGGTGGGTGCAAGAACAATCTTTTGAACCACTCGGGATTTCGTTTTTGGGTGACTGACGTGAAACGGTACCCTAGAGTGGACTATGTGTTCTTGGGGCGGGCTTTGACGATCTTCTCTGAATTCTCTGAGGTTTCCTTGTTTGTGTCAAGCTGCACACGTTGTTGGGGACTTCTCATTACCATTTTGTGGGGGGGTCGGTGATTCAGAATCCATCATTGAGGGCACAAATTTTCCCCACTTGTTGGGTCTGGGGCCATGCCACCATGGCAGCTGGACACGACCTAGCAAAGTGCCCAAATTTGCTGCACTTGAAGCACACACCAAAAACGGCACCAAAGTTAAGAGGGGTAACCTTAAGGCTAGCCCCGACATTTACTACTAGATTATTGGGTTTGACCTTCCCAAGATCCCACCATATACAAACCGTATTGGCGGCCATGCCTACTGCTTTACTTGAGAGGAGTAATAAGGGCCGTTGCCAGGTTTTTCAAGTTGCTTCTCAGCCACAATGGGAGGTTCAAAAACTCTACCCATATCAAACACATATCCTGGAAATCATCTGGGGACTCGAACAAGGGATCCCATGCTAGCACGCCAATCCGTGATCGATAAAGGAACAATGGGATTTTGGCCAAGACTTTAGCCACCAACGCCTCATCGTTGAACTGCATTAAACAGAAACCTTTTGCCATATATTTCACATTGGATACTGCTCCTCCTTGGTTGAGGACATTAGGCCTCTGAAGCCAATTGATGAGCTTTATTTTGGCAGGCACCCTGCCCATGAAACCGAAGACCAACGTAGACTTAGCAAGATCAACAAGTTGTCTTTGGATCAAGGCAGGGGGGACTGCCATGGTGAGGGCATCCTCCACCTCAACTCTTTACCGGAGTGTTTTTTCCAGAGCTTGATAGGCCTTGTCTCCTTTTGCCACATCCACGAGTCCCAAGGATGAGTTGACTTCCTCAAGCGTTCTTTTGTTCAAAAATAGTGTGCTAAGAATCTCAGCAAGTTCTTTCTCGATCAGCTCCTTTCTTCCTCTAATCTCTTCCTTGCTTAGCTTCGCTATGTTTCTTTGGCCTCCCTCATTGTGGTGGCTTTGGGGCCTTTGCCTAACCCATCAAGTGATGAATCATTTGTCCCCCCCCCCCCCTTGCATCCCCCATCACGACCTCGACGTAGGAGAGCTTGCGAAAGCTATCCATGGGAAGGGGATCCATACGACCGCCCTTAGGATGGAGCTTGGATGAGGAGCTTCACCAAGTGAGTGTCGGCCCGCTTCTTCCACTCCCTTCCCTTCTCTCTTTTTTTTTACATGGCCCTAGGTCGGATAACTGATGCACTGAAGATGAATCAAACTAGTGCTCAAAATGTATAACTCAAAGCTTATTGGAAAAAAGAAAGCCGAAGATAGCTAAGCGAAGTATGAAGGGAAAACAAAACCCTGCACCCAAGCACATATCATACACTTGCACACCCACTCCAAAGCAGGCGGTCGTGGGCAAGAGCCAGCAACCACTATTGCCAATCCTCACAACTCAGCAAATCTTTGCCATCGTTGAACCTTCTAACTCTCCCTCAGAGTCTGTAGGTCGCGCAGAGCAGATCCAACAAAAATGGAAGCACCCTCAGCCCTCACACAGAGCGACAACAAGCAAGCAAAAGCAATCTTAAGCGTTGAAGAACTCTTTATCTTAAGCGCAATTATTATCACAAGGATAATAATTGCACTGAAAAAGTTGAGGCTAAGGATAATAGTCACGCTGAAAAAGCTCAATCTCTTGTGCAGCAGGCATCCAACGCTAAGCCCCCCCCCCCGAAAAGAGTTCACACAGGGCACACTTGCTACATTCAGCTCGTAGGGCTCCTTCCCCTTCCCACTTACGCCTCCATAAACCAAAACCCTTGCAAACCTCCCGATCTACATCTCCTAGCATTGATCTAAATTGATACCCTCACACAAGCCTTATTCGCACCTGCTCAGACCTCGCGACCTTAGGTCTTTTAAGTCATATTTATAAATTTTTGCAGGGAACAATTCCGATGCTTATTTTTTATAAGGGTCAATCTTTGAAATATAATGTAGGGCACAACATAGTGACTGTAGGAAACAAAGAATAAGCGAATAGCAACCCAAAAGATGAACACACCAACAAGAAACCTTGTATGTGAGTGGCCATGTGGTAGCCAAGGAGAGCGCACTACATGGAAATGATATATTTTTACATGCTAAGGTTCGCTCATTTAGCACGCAAGGCCCTAAGACGAGGTGGTTACCACCGCTAACCCTAAATCATTGGTAATGGCATCCCATGCTCAATCCTTGGCCCAGCCTAGGTAGTATTAATTACCCTCATCGAGGAGGAAAGGAGTGATCTCAGCAGGTTAGTAAAGAGTTGGGCAATAATCATTTTAGTGTTTACCTATTTTGGATATTTGCACCATTTTGTTTTGAAATTAACTCATACTTTAATAGTCATAAGTGAAAGGGAAGGTTGGTGTCCTTTTAAGTGGAGCGTACACTCTAAGCTGCTTCGAGAGAAAACATTCTACAATATTTCAGTGTATTGTAACCCTTTTCAATGATTCCCTTGGAGAGAAAATAATCAAATTTTACAACGTCTTAGTGTATTGCAACTCTTTTGATCAAGAGATGCCGGTTGAGGCCAAATGTATCATTGTGCACTACACCATCTATACTATATATAATGGAGCTTAAAATTTTCAATGATCCAGAGAGATTCCAAGTATCACTCATTGGTTCATTTAAAAAAAAACCTTACAAAATGTCTCATTTTGTGAAGTTTGAAACATGTGAACCTCTTCAACTTTCAACTTTCAACTTTCAACATAGAACAAGCTAAAAAAACCAAGGGACTGACTCTACTTTTTCTTTTGAAGATAGACTTTGATTTTCTTTTTGAAAGCGAATTGAAGGGTGGCTCAACCTCCCCTTTAAGTGCCACGGGGTCCCAAATGTTACCATATACATGTGGTAGTGATGTGTGTGAACACATTAGGACCGCCGGGGCATTTTTTTCCTCTTTAGGAGGTTTTTTCCCCCGTGCATTGTATATATGCCCATCACTCTAGGGCTATCTATCTTTCCATTGGACACTAAGAAACACACTCTCTATTGTGTGCCTTGAGCTTCCTTCGTCTTCTCCAAGCTGTGTGTGTTTCTCTACAACCCTAATTCCAACAATTGGTATCAGAGTAGGTCACGTCCTCCCGGGCTTAGTCGCCAGCTGCTCCAGCACACGCCTGCTCACTTTCTCTGATTTCAGTGAGCTTTGGTAAGCGTACTGCACAGGCTATTTCGTCATTTTGTGCAAAATTTCTATCAGTGCCGTTTTCTGCATAACAGGTGCCTTATAGTCTTCTACGGTTTGTGCTATATAGCACAGGTTGTTCCCGCTCCGTTTCTCCTATTTTCGGACAGTTTTCACATCAGGTGCAGCATTTACCATGGCTGACAACAACAACACAGATGTGTTCAAGATGTTTGCTGCTGAGGACAGGTTGGATGGGGACAACTACCCTATGTGGGCTTATATGATGCAACATGTTCTTGTGTCAAAGGGTGTCTGGAACATTGTGCAGGGCATTGATGTACGTCCTGGTTCTGAGGATGTAGGCGATGTTGAGGATGTTGCAGGTCTTGCTGCAAGGATTGCAGCTGTTAGAGTTGTTTTGCCTACGGCAGAACAAGCTCGTTGGGATGTTAAGGATGCGCAGGCTCATGCATTGATTGCGTTGTCTGTGAAGCGCACCATTGTTCCTCACATCCGTTCAGCAAAATCTGCAAAACAGGCTTGGGATATTCTAGCAGGTCTTAATGCAAGCCGCAATGAGGCTAAAATTGCTTTGTTGCGTAAAGAGCTGGAGTCGAAGATTATGCATGAGGAAGATGACATGGACACTTTCCTTGCTAGTGTCAAGGATATCAATGAGCAACTCATTTCTGCAGGTGAAGTCATTTCAAACAGTTCCCAAGTATAGACTGTTCTTGATGCCTTACCAGATTCCTACCAGACTTTTGCTAGTACTTGGAGACTTATGACCCAAGGAAATCTTGAAGTTGTCAAGTTTGATGCATTATGCACATTGCTGTTGCAAGAGTCACTTTCCAGAAAAAACAGGACTAGACAGCATGCAGTTGAACATGCTTTTATTGCTTCTCAAAGAAAGGGTGGTAACAGCAATGCAGCCACTTCTTATGGTTCTGCTGCGAGTGGCAAAAATTCTGTTCCTAATGCTTCTGCTGGCAGCAATTCGTCTGGAAATTTTGGTGATAAGGGAAAAAAGAAGATGCGTTGCCATTATTGTAAGGCTAATGATCACTTGATCAAGTCGTGTCCTAAGTTGAAAGCCAAAGAGGCTAAGAAGAAAGAGGGTGGTTCCAGTGCAAATGCTGGATCCACTACAAATGTAGCCATTGTTGAGTCTTCTGTGAAAGGAGACTGTAATGCTGATGTTGATGCAGAATGGGCTTTTAGCATAGAGTGCACTTACAATCCTGCTGTCCATGATGCATGCCTGTCAGTTGCTGCAGATTCACATGTGTGGTATTTCGATAGTGGTGCTACAAAGAACATTACCTCACATCGTGAATTGTTTACCTCTCTCGAGTCTGTCCCTCATGGTGGTATTCAAAAGGCAAAGTTGGGCCACCCTCAGCTTTAAGTACCACGGAGTCCTAACCATGGGATCAAGGACCATTTTGCAAAATCAAGGGCGTTCGTAAATCTCGGACATCCACGTGTAAAAACTGAACTCGAGATTCCAAGATTAGTTTTTATGGTGGGGTCCAAAAAAACTAAACTCGAGATCCCAAGTTTAGTTTTTATGTCAAAATCCCAAATTTATCTTCAAATTGATGTGAAATCACATCTATTTTAACGAGGCGCACGCGGCATGTTGGTCAAGGTGTGTGCCTCTCATGCTGATGGTGAGGGTTCAAAATTCCTTGAGGAAATTTTGAATAATTAAGCTAGTTTTTACGGTTTTTACACTAATCGTCTATGAATCTGAGTGGGCTTTTGTCCTTTTCCTCTTGCTCTGAACCATCATTTTCTAATTTCATAGGGGCACCGTTGTAAGTTGAGGCACTTTTCCCAAGAAGTGCATCAAGTTCTTGCGAGCAATTGTGGACCGTTGGATATAGCTTGACAATTAGTACCACATGGCAAGTTAATGGTGGCAAACCTTTTTTCTTTTTTCTTTTTTTGGCAAAAAAAGCGCTAGGTGAATTATATTAAGAAAGCATAGAAGATTCTACAAAAATTGCAGCCTGCACTATGTATATTTGCACTCAGAGATCAAGCCTTTTCTCTTCCTATCTCTTGTTCTCTTGCTAGCATTATACTCCATTGCAAGGCCATGTTGAGAAATATAAATGTGACGCATCGTCTATCTTCTAAGCATCCAGTAACTGCAAAACATGACTTCGGCAATGACAACAACAAACACTAAATTGGTAAAAGCTTGCAAAGGTCTATGGCTAGTCAAATGCCCTCTCCATTTGAACTCAAATCAACAGAGCACTTCAGCTGCAATGCAAAGCCAAGTATAATTTTTCCCAAAAAAAAAACAGCAAGCTCACATTGGAACATGCCCTCCATTTCAATGCAATGCTAATACAAGAATGGCGTAGAACGCCCTATCCCACCTAATCTCCTTTTCTTTGCATTTGTTAGCCAACCTCTTTACAAGTATCCATTGCCATATACCCCTCTTTTTATACCTAAAACCACTCTACTTTGAAGGCTTTGAGCAGAGTGCTCTCATATCATCATATAACTTTTGCAAGTTGCTAAAAGATTGTCCTCCTTGTTGGCTAGTCTTCTCAATAAGATGCATAATCTCTTGGGCTTTGCTTCTAGCTTTATGACCCCCTTCCTCATGCAACAATGCTTTCACTCCACCTTCCACAAGGCTTCTGTCTAAACCACCGGTCTCCGTTCGCCCCAGCTCCAATCCTGCCCCCCACACATTGCAAAGGTAATGGCAGTTAAACCTCTGCTCCGCAAAGCGCGGGCAACATAGAATAGGAACACCTGCCCACAAGCTCTCCACTGTTGAATTCCATCCACAATGAGAGAAAAACCCGCCAACCGCTTTGTGTGCTAGCACCTTTACTTGGGGAGCCCAGCTTATAATCATTCCTTTGCCCTTTGTCCGCTCAAGGAAGCCTTCCGGGAGCACTTGAGGGAGCTCTTCCATTGTAGCTGAATCCTCTCTTATGACCCATAAGAAGGGATTTCCACTTGCCTCTAACCCCACAGCAAGCTCTTGCATCTCTTCTACAGACAACTTTGCAAAACTACCAAATGCAACATAGATGACAGACGACTCTGATTGCAAGTCGAGCCATGATAGGCATTCTGTCTGGACATTATCTTCCGTCTTCGTTTGGGTGGGTAAGGGGCCGATTGCATAGCTGGGAATTCCTTGGACTTCAAATGACTTAAATGCATCAGGCTCAAGCTCCAACAGAGAATTGATCAGAACTCTCTCTCCAGACTTCACACATGAAGCCACCTCCAGAAAGAATTGTACAAAATGATTTGATGAGTCCGCAAATCGCAGTTCTTGTGGTACAAGCTCAGATGAGACTGGTGGAAGGCCTGGAATATGAGTTATCATCAAAGGGCTCTCGCTCTTCCACTGGGTGGGGGATCCTGTCCACATTGCAAAAGATGACATGAGCTAGTGATTAAAACTTGTGATAAAAAGATGTTCTTCGTCTAGAGCTAGACTGACAACCTTATAATGTCCGCCATTACAAAGTGGTCAATCAACATGTTCCTCTTGTAGAGCTAGAATGATCTCGACCCTAATGCATCGAACAAAATTTGACTATGGTCCCAAAAATCATCGATTGACGATGTTGCCAGTATAATCCTCGAAGAGATCACTATGCGACAGAAGATCCAGGGACAAATGGATCACAGAAATTAATGGGCAATTTTGATGACTTGCCTGTATGCATGTTTATCAATGCTACAACTTTGATACTATGTCTCTCTTTTTTAGAGAATGTCTAAGTATGATGTAGTTCAGCATGAAGACCATCAGAACAATCAAAAGACAAGCTCACTACCCTGAAATATGGGAAAAAGAGAAGCGAGAGAAAAAGAAACCTTTTTCAGGGAAGATGCCCTCAGAGTAGAGAACGTCAAGGTTGGAGAACAAAAGGTGTGACAAGGCATTGGATGTCCATAATTCAATTCGAGGGATGGCCGCACGCTGGGTAACCTCAAGTGTCCAAGGGACGAAGGAGTCGGAGATGAGGCATGTAGCTGGGTCACCCTGTTCTCGGAGCTCAACAATAAGATTAAACAAGTTCTCCTTCATCGCAGGGGTGACAAAGAAGTATTTATTGATGTCGCCCGGTTCAAAGGCATCCTCCAACACATGAAGGAAAATTTTACCTCTACCACCACTGCTACCATTACACTCCACTGCAGGAGCTGAGTCGTCTACCTCCACGGCATCACTTACAATGGTGGGAGCTGTATTTGTGCTACAATCATCACTACCATTGCCGTTGCTACAACGATCGCCGCAGCGTGTGCTCAATGTAGATGGGGTGTCTCCCCTCAGTTCTGGGCTAGGGAGAACAAGGCGATTGCGCTCTTTGAGGATGGCATGGTAGGAGGAGAAGTAGATGAAGCTTACCTTGAAGCCGAGGGCAGCGAGCGATTGCGCAAGGAGCATGGCACCGACGACATGACCTTGCCCAGTGGATGGAACCACCAAGGCGTGGGGGGTGCAGGTATCAGAGCTGCTAATAATATCCATCTCTTTCAGAACTCTCATCTGACAAACACACCAATTCTGAATTTATAGAGTAGGCTAGCCCTTCTACTACGACCAGACAAGACATACTAGTGTTGTAGCTTGCTGCCTTGCAGGCCAAGAATGAAGAGGTAAACCCGTAGAGCGAAGACTGGCCAAGCCTCTTTGACTCTCTGAGTTCAAGAGGGTGACCTCAGCGTTTACGTCAGTAGAGGGTCCCATTCATTTCGTAACGATCATGATTCACGAATCGCACACCCTGTTGGTCCCTAAGAGCGCTTTCTCACGCAGCCATTGGCATCGTTTTGCTGACGTTCCCATTTTCGGCCATCTTTTTTTTTTTTATAGGGAAAATTACCTCTGATTTGTGGAAATGTCCCCTCCAATTCAAAAATTCCCAAAATACCCTTGTATCTATGTTAGTTGGATTGTTCACGGTTTCCTAATCTTTATTCTTTTTGACAATGGAGATACGTTTTTTAGTGCTTTAGCATGTAATTTGTCACAAATTACCTCCGAAAAAAAGAAAATTATGTCTAAAAATAATGAAGCAATTCATCTCCAAAGCCTACATAACCACCTCAAATTCTAGTTTTAGTATCTTGTATGGATAGACAATCAGTCTTCTTATGAAAAGCTACAAATTTTTAATCTTTGGATAAATTTACTCTCACAACCAGGGGTATTTTGGGAATTTTGGAAAATTTGAAGGGCATTTTGGGAATTTATGACAAAAAATGAGGGGTATATTGGGAATTTTTGAAATTTGAAGGATATTTTGGGAATTTCCACAAATTAAAGGGGTTGGTATTTTGATAAATTTTCGTTTTTTTTTTTGAAGAAGGCGTAATTGTATTAAAAGGGAAAGAAAAAAGAATGCAGAGGTCCCACACGTAGAGGGTGGGACAACCCCATGACAGAAGAGGGCACTGACATCAGCTCAAGTATTCTCAATCTAGCAGAATGATAGTATGGGGAAACAATTGATTTCCATTGTTGCCATCTAGTGGCCACTAGACACATTGTAGTCCTGAGAGAGAACATCTTGAACTCTTTTACACAAATTCAGAGCTAATGTTTAAGCTCATATTGTAGAAGCCAAAGGGGGTAGAAAGAAGTATGTTGAAAAACAGAGGCAATTGTAAAAGACTTGATATCCCTTTATGGAATAGATGGAGGGGACACATATTATGATTTTTGACCACTTTTGCATGACGACAAACTCCGCCAAAAATGCAGAATTGACTTTGATGATGCTTCGTTTGGAGGAAGAGAGAAAGATAGTTGCCTCTTCCAGGTTGAACGCAAGGTTTCCCAATAGCTTGAGCAAAGAAGCTAGCTTCAACTTCAATGAGCCTTCAAGCCCCATGCGAAACCTACCTAAAATCAAGAGGCCTGCCTCACAAAATAATCCACTACATTCTAAGGTCAGGTTCACACAAGGCGGAGGCAGAGTGAGGGGAAGAGGCGTGCCTCCTCGGTGGCACACACCCATTGGGTAGAAGGAAGGCAACGATTCTCTGGACCCACCAGAGTTTGGGCAAGACCTCCCCGGCCCCCCCCCCCGGAAGAACCGATTGTCCACCAACTTTTCAAGGTGAAATGTGGGATGCTATAGTTGAATGCTATGCTGCAACTTAATATCCCCAGGATCCGCAATTAGGTTGTCCCTTCTTGTTGTGTATGGTTCGCGCCATCTCAAAAAAATTCAAAGTTGTCGTCCTATTTTAGCATCCCGAGCGGAGGCAGAGAGAAGAGCAAGAGCAAGAGTCTTTCGGACATCCTAAAAAGAACAATGCAAAATCAAAGGTTTGACATTTGATAGCTTGTATGACTATTCAACTTTTAAAAAAAACAAGTGATAAAATCACAAGGCCTGCCAACTCAAGTTTATTTTCCCAAGAATCAAAGCTACATTCCATCCTATCTCCTAATGAGGATTTCTGGCTTCTCTACAAGAGGAATCAAAATAAAGCTGTGTGCATACATAGTGGAGTTTTCCAACAAATCATTTGCAGCTTGCAAGACAAAAGGTTCACCTAGAATTCTTAACCAACTATATTGACACTATCTCATTATACAATTAAGCAGTTGATAAGAAGGTTGATGCTTGAGTAAGCTGCGACTAAAAGGGGCAAGAACAATTGCAGGGGACCATGATGGAGGCCCCAATGGTCAGAGAACCTACACTTATTTATGGGTTGGAAGTTTGATGCCAGTCCAAGCAAGGCATTGAAAAGTTGAATTTGCTTTCTTGAGGAAGGTATCCCTAGATTGAATAACATAGTAACAGAGTAATTGCAACTATTGCAAGCATAAGAGATGGGGATGAAGATCGGATGGTTGTCGACAAGGAATTTGTTGATGCGAGGGGTGAGATATTATAGGGAGGCGAGATTAGAGAGTGATTGCGATTGTTTGACTTAGTTGTATATGTATGTTTGGCAATCTCTAACGAGCCTAGCGTAGCTTTGCTAGGCAAAAGCTCTCAAGATGCCACAACACAAAAAACACAAAATGCAGAAAGTAATTCTAAGTGATAACATCGATTTTGCTAGCCTTAATTTGTCTATCTAGCAAGATAGACACAAAAGGTCCATTTTAATGTTCATAGCAAGGCAAATAGATGGTGTAATTTTTTTTTTCCCCTTATTGTCTAACTTGGTAATAATGTCAATATGATGCTAATATCAAAGAAAGCACATCGTCCCTTTCCAAAAATCCTTCTTTCAAAGCCACATAATGTATTTCCATTCAGTGTTTTCTTACTCCTAGAGCACCATAGGTTTGCAACATACAAGCAAGCAAAGGTAAAAACACTAAGGTAGATCCCTCAACCTACATGTGCTTGAAACATTCTATCAATTTCTCACAATAGCCATGCTAAGTATATCTAGCAATAAGTGCAATCCACAACACAGGATGTAGAGCACCATAGGCTTGCAACAATATAAGCAAAGGTAATAACAATGGGGGAATATCCCTCAACTTGCACCTGCTTGGAGTATTCAATTGATTTCTCAAAACAACCATGCTGAGTATATCTCGTGTTAAGTGCAGTCCACAACACAGGATCTTAACAGTATCATCGAGCAAGTCATAGAGTTGATCACTTGCAAGGCCGCCACATTTAGCATACGTATCCACCACTATTGTGGAAAGCGTCATTTTCATCTAGCAACCATGTATTTCATGGCCCTTTCTAGTGACTTGCATATTGTCGTAGGCTTTGAGAATGTATGCATAGGTGGCTACATTGGGAGGGAGAAGGGCCATTATGATGCATGGATTTGAAAAGTTTGAGCGTTTACTCACCATGACAGACATGCCCTATGATGAGCGCATTCAAGATGACAACATCCAGAAGTAAAAGCTCATCAAAGACTTCTTTTGCTTTAGTGAGGGCACCACACTTGGGATATAGGTTGACTGAGCTGACGTCAATATTGAAGGGGTTTTTGAGAAAATGCTTCTCATGGATTAGACCATAAATCATGCTGCCTCTACAATGATCTTGTTGATGGGTGCTAAGTTTGAGGCAGGCGACAACATTAGGCTTGTGGAAGAGTCTATGGCTAAACTTCCCAGGTGGAAATCTTGTTCTCAACAAGAAACACTGAACAAGGGTAGCATTCTAGCTCAACCTAGAAGAAACTAATTGCATGACATACTACTACATTGTGAATATGTAATAGATTAAACAAAAATTATAGAATGCCTCACGCTTAGTCAAGGAAAAATTATGAACAATTTGGACTCCACTTAGTGATGCGCTCATGTTGCACATACTGGCACACATATAGATCATGTAACTAAACTTTGCAAACAAACTTCCCACTACCTTCCACCTTAGGGTTGCAGGACAATAGTAGCACTTCACTGCATACTAACATTGGGCCCACCCACAGCATTGTAGCACCTAATATATTAGAAAACATGCCACTAGCTCAAAATTATGCATTATATAAGTAGCATGTGGTTCTAGGCACAAAGGGGGGCCCTATAATACCACCTCCGAGTGTGCCATCATGATCAGAATCCTCATCCTCCTCCCCCCCACATCTAGCTCCTCTTCATCAATTCTCTTCTTCCTGAGCAAATAGTTCTAGGCTCCCATTTTCCATGTCCTTATACATCATCAATGCCTTGCCTCTTTGGTATCCCCACTCTCTTCCTTTTACAACCACTAGTAGGGTCATAAAAACTAATATCTAATTCTCCCACATGATTTTCTCATGTTAAGCTGATCATTTAATATGGGGAAGTACCAGGGGAGTAAAAGTTAGAATATTGGTAAGGCTGCCACACTAATCTCTACAAGGATCCAAAGGGGGGACAATCTGCAAAAGAGAAATGTGATTTAATGGGGCTTAAAAGACCTAAGGTTCAACTCCATTAAGAATTCCATAGCCTAAAGTTCCAAAAATTAACTCAATAGTCCATTGGCATGTCATAATAATCAATATCTAATTCTCCTAAATGATTTTCTCATATTAAACTGATCATTTAATGTGGGGAAGTGCCAGGGGAGAAAAGGCTAGAATATTGGTTAAGCTAGCACACCGGCCACAGTAGGAATCCAAAGGAGGGAAAATAGGGATCCAAAGGGGGGGCCATCTACAAAAGAGCCATGTGCAACAATGGGCTAAAAAGACCCTAAGGTTCAGCCCATTAAGACTTCCAAAATGCTAAGGTTCCAAAATTCAAAGGTTGTGTCCAAAGGGTTAAAGCTTAGGGGGAATTGGATGCTTTGTGTGCTCTCCAAAGTCAATGCATATCCCTACATGGGAGGGGGTGAGCCCTTCTTCTAGGGGATGAGAGAGAAAGCCACACTTACACACACATGCTCCCTTTACACAAAGGGAATGAGGGACACATGTCATCTCCCTAGGCCAGATGCCCACAAGGTGTGCTCAGTTCCTATTGGATGACCCTTGAAGTGGACCAATGAGAATTAAGCTAGAGTAAATCTAGTTTAATTAATTTAAAAACATTTAATAAAAGAAACCAATGAGAATTAAGTCTCCTAGAAGACTATTGGGCAGTCTCCCAAGGGGTCCAATGAGCATTCAGGAGCCCAATGGCTTGCCTGATTCCTATTGGCCAGGAGGCAAAGGGGTCCAATGAGAGTTTAGTTTAATTATTTAATTACCTAAATCTCTCACAAAAGGGGAAAGGGGGACACATGTCAGAAGGCTATCACTTATGCTGCTTAACACCCATTGGCTTAACTTGGGGAGGTTCAATGAGGCAAAAGCCAGACCAATTTAGCAGGAAGGGCTCGACCAAGAGAGAGAGGGGGCTGATTTTTGCTTGGCATTGACACACACACACTCACACTTGACCATGTGTGAAGAAAGAATAGTCTATCTCCTCCCAAGCTTTAATGGAGAGCTCATCACCTACTCCAAGCTTGTGAGATAGAAGCCTACATCAACACTCTCTTGGCATGTGGATGCAAATCCAACCAAGAGCCAAGCTTCAATGCATGCTCATCTTCTCTACCAAGCTAAGCTATGCTAATATGAGTGATTATGTGAGGAGATGTACATCTTTCTCGTAAGATACTCCTTCTTCCTCTCAATCTACTCTCATACCCTGCTAGCTCTCACCATCTTCGAAGGTGTGTGAGGTCTTGGGTCTGAGAACGGGGATAATTCAAGTTGTGTTTGATTAAGTGTTTTGCTTAGTGCATGAAGCTTCCATCTTCATTGTACTAGCTAGTCTTGAAGGAACACAAAGAATTGTATTGTACAATGTCTCTCTTGATGGGAGAAACCATAATACAAAGCCTTTTGGAGGGGGGACCGGCTCCATGCAAATCCGGTCCTCAACTGTTGTCAATAGCTTAATTTCTCTCTCTTTTGAAAGTGTTGTTGATGTTATCTAACTAGGTGTTATGCTTTTTGTTGCTCTCTCCACCCAAGCACTCTTGTAATTCTCATTAGGAATCTATTCTAATGAAATGCCCACTGTGTTCATGCTAATTTCCGCTACACATACGTTATTAGGCCATTAAATGTTACAATATCCCTACATGGGAGGGGCAGAGCCCTTCTTCTAGGGGATGAGAGAGAAAGCCACACACACACACACACAGGCTCCTTTACACAAAGGGAATGAGGGACACATGTCATCTCCCTAGGCTAGATGCCCACAAGGTGTGCTCAGTTCCTATTGGATGACCCTTGAAGTGGACCAACGAGAATTAAGCTAGAGTAAATCTAGTTTAATTAATTTAAAAACATTTAATAAAAAAAACCAATGAGAATTAAGTATCATAGAAGACTATTGGGCAGTCTCCCAAGGGGTCCAATGAGCATTCAGGAGCCGAATGGTTTGCCTGATTCCTATTGGCCAGGAGGCAAAGGGGTCCATTGAGAGTTTAGTTTCATTATTTAATTACCTAAATCTCTCACAAAAGGGGAAAGGGGGACACATGTCAGAAGGCTATCACTTATGCTGCTTAATAGTCATTGGCTTGACTTGGGGAGAGCCAATGAGGTCTTAGCAAGAGCAAATAGCAAGAGGGCTCGCTCAAGAGAGAGGGGGGGCTGATTTTTGCAAGGATTATCACACACACACTCACACACAGTCTGGGTGTGAAGCAAAGAAGACTATCTCTTCCCAAACTTTAATGGAGAGCTCATCACCTACTCCAAGCTTGTGAGATAGAAGCCTACATCAACACACTCTTGGCATGTGGATGCAAATCCAACCAAGAGCCAAGCTTCAATGCATGCTCATCTCCTCTACCAAGCTAATTACTAAGCTAAAGCTATGCTAATATGAGTGATTATGTGAGGAGATGTACATCTTTCTCGTAAGATACTCTTTCTTCCTCTCAATCTACTCTCATACCCTGCTAGCTCTCACCATGTTCGAAGGTGTGTGAGGTCTTGGGTCTGAGAACGGGGATAATTAAAGTTGTGTTTGTTAAGTGTTTTGCTTGGTGCATGAAGCTTTCATCTTCATTGCACTAGCTAGTCTTGTAGGAACACAAAGAATTGTATTGTACAATGTCTCTCTTGATGGGAGAAACCATAATACAAAGCCTTTTGGAGGGGGGACCAGCTCCATGCAAATCCGGTCCTCAACTGTTGTCAATAGCTTAATTTCTCTCTCTTTTGAAAGTATTGTTGATGTTATCTAACTAGGTGTTATGCTTTTTGTTGCTCTCTCCACCCAAGCACTCTTGTAATTCTCATTAGGAATCTATTCTAATGGAATGCCCACTATGTTCATGCTCATTTTCGCTACACACAAGTTAATAGGCCATTAAATGTTACATTGGTATCAGAGCACAAGGTTTCTCTTTTCTTGCTCAAGAAGGGAGGTCCTCAAGCTAGCTATAAATGGTTGGTATTATTAATTGCCTGTGAGTAAGTAGAATAGGGATTTTTCAGCCTTGTTGTGCGCCTGCCTTCGTGCAATTAACGGGGCATCAACGTCGAGAGCTATGGTCTTAATAGTGGAGTCCTACGGGGCTTGCCTACGGCTTTATTGAGCTATTAGAAGCTTCACAGGAGCCGGTGCTGTTTTGGTGTCGAAAGACCCTCTCTTCTATTCCTTGCAATTAATGATATTCGAGCCGCGGGTATAGTAGCTTGAGTGCTTTTTCTAAAGGGGTAAAGAGGAGTAGCAACTAGGGCTTGAAGTGCCAAAGTACACCTAAAAAGTTTACACCTAAAAGTTGTTAGAATGGCTGACAATAGTAAAGAGAGTGAAATTAATGTTGATAATTTTGATTTTGCTCATGAGCAAGCTACTAATGATGCTTCAATGCTTGTTAACTATCTTGTTTCTAGGCTTCAACAAGCCATGGGCAATCCGTCTCTCCAAAGTGAAGTGCAACGGCAGCTCCGTGCTCACGGGATTCTCCAAGCTCATCACCATGACGAGAGAACACCTAGGAAGCCTCCTTGTGAGACTACCAAAAGAGGTCTCTCTATGATTCGGGAAGAAGAAGAGAATCCATATGAAGGGCTCAAGAATTTACTTCTTGAAGATGCATTTCCTTCCCAAAGGAGAACTCAAGAGCCTCCATCGAAGAAACGAGAAATAGGCGAGTCTCCCGCCACCTCGGTGGAGATGGCTCCACGAAGACGGCGGGCTAAATGCTCTCCATCACCACCAAAGCGGAGAAGACCATCGTATTCTTCTCCTCACCACAATTCAAAGAGGGATGGTAAAAAGCAAGAGAAGAAAAAGGTGAGAAAGAGGACACCCTCTTCTCCATCTTCTTCAGCCTCTTCCTCTTATGAAAGCTATGGTGAAGACGACAAAGATCAAGACAAGAAAAAGGCGAGAAAGAGGTCACCCTCTTCTCTACCTTCTTCAAATTCTTCACCTTCTGAAGAAACTGATGGTGCAACGTTTGAACCATAAAAAAGAAGAGGCCATAGGAAATCTTATGCCGCATGGAAGAGGTCGTCCAAGCTGAAGAAATTCAAAGAGGGAGGGAAGAGCATCTCTTTCCTTACCTATGATGGCACCTTTGGTGCTACGGACAGCAATTCGATGCGGCGTTTGGAGATGAGGGATTCACGGAGTCCTCTAAGCTACGCCATGTAGCTATGCACTTCCAAAAGTCCGCCAGACAATGGTGGTCTAGCCTATGAGCCAACGGTGAAGCTCCACGAACATGGAAAGCTTTAAGAGCTTCCATTATGAAACAGTTTTTGGCCATCGATGCCAAAGACAAAGTACTCACCGAATGGCGAAGCTTAAAGCTCTCTCCCAACGAATCCATCCACAAATATGTAGACAAGTTTTGGGACCTACAACTCAAAGCCACTGTCTTCAAAAAGTTGGATTTTGGAGAGCAAAAGCAACAATTTTTTGCGGGCTTACCCGAAGAAATGGCGGAGTATGTCAACTCCCAAAGTCCACGTACCATATCGGTGGTAATACACCACACAATGGTGGCCTCTCGAATCAATTTCCAAACGGGGGCTAAAAGAAATAATAAGCCCTCGGAAAACAAGGGTTCCAATGAGCCTAAGGGGAAGGACAATGTCCAAAAGTCTCCTAAGGGCAACTCCAACAAAGCTAAAGAGAAGGGAGTTTACAAAGGTAAGAATAAACTTGAGCGTTATCGTAAGGATAACCGGTGTTTCAAGTGCGGTGAACAAGGGCATGCGTACCGCGCTTGTCCCCAAAATAACAACCGCCAAGATCCTCCTAGAGCTTCCTTGGTTGAAATCCAAGAGGAGGAGACTCACCAAACTCATCACAAAGGATCTCCTCTATGCCATGCTTGGGGAAAGGTAAGAGAACATGATGCTTTTATTCTCTTTGACCCTGGTTCTACTCACAATTTTGTATCTATAGAGTTGGCCACCAAGCTAGGCATACAATCCTACGAGATGGGAGATTTCCTACCCGCAGATAGTGCATTCAAAGGGGCAAGAAGCTTCAGCCACTCCCTTAATCGGGAAATTGAGGCTTCATGTCCAAGTCTATGTGGACAAAGAGGACTTCTTTATCTCTCCTCTCAAACATGAGGATGTAATCCTAGGGGTACCATGGTTTGACCGCCTGGCTGCCGATGTTAAATTTCCTGAAAGGAGAATCTCCTTTAAGTTAAGGGAAAAGACATGTATATGGATGCTAAGGAAATGGGTAACACCATCCCCATTGTACATACACCAGCTTTCAACAAGTCAATAAAGAGCTCTATTTCCATGTACATGACTTTTGTTAAAGATTCTCAAAATGAACTTAATGCTTTAACAAAAGAAAATAAAAGCAACCAAAAGGAATTAGAGTTATCCAATTTTCTCAAGGGGTTTCAAGATGTTTTTATTGACGACATCCCTTGTGAGCTACCTCCTAAACGAGGTAATGATGACCATGCAATTGAACTTATTCCAGGAAGTTCACCGCCTAACAAACCTCCTTATAGAGTTTCTCAAGCTCAACAAGAGGAGATTATGCGGCAAGTGCATGAGTTAGTTGAGAAGGGTATGGTTAGGCCAAGCTCATCTCCATTTTGCTCACCTGTGCTATTAGTGCAAAAGAAAGACGGCACATATCGTATGTGTGTCGACTATAGAGCACTAAATAGGATCACTATCAAGAATAGGTTTCCCGTTCCACGGGTAGAAGACCTATTTGATACGCTACAAGAATCGACCTACTTCAGTAGGATTGACCTAAAAAGTGGCTATCATCAAATAAGGATAGTTGATCAAGACATTGTAAAGACCGCATTTCGCACCACATTTGGTCTTTACGAATACATTGTCATGCCTTTTGGATTGACCAATGCACCAGCCACATTCAACCGCTTGATGGAGAAGCTGTTCAGGCCTCATCGAACCTTCATTGGAGTGTTCTTTGATGATATTATCATCTACTCTAATTCATTGGAGGAACACAAGCAACACCTCCAGGTAATATTTCAAGTTTTAAGAGAGAATAAACTTTATGTTAATCGAAAGAAAAGTGAATTTTTCTTGCAAGAGATTCAGTATTTAGGTCATATTATCTCTCAAGATGGCATCCAAATGGATCCATCTAAGTTATAGGTAATAAAAGGATGGCCTAAACCAAGGAATCTTCATGAACTAAGAAGCTTTATAGGTATGTGTGCATACTATAGATGCTTCATAGAAAAGTTCTCACAAATTGCGGGACCATTACATGACCTAACAAAGAAAAGCGTTAGGTATACATGGTCTGCTAAGGAGAACAATGCTTTCGAAAAGTTTATCTCTCAACCTGTGCTTACACTACCGGATCTCTCAAAACCATTTCAGGTCCAATGTGATGCTTGTGGTGATTGCCTTGGAGCTGTTTTGCTCCAAGAAGGGCATGCCATAGGCTATGAGAGTCGAAGGCTCGACCCTGTTGAGCAAGCTCTAGGCATATATGGAAAGGAACTCCTTGCATTTCTACATGCCTTAGACTCATGGAAGCACTATTTATTGGGGACTCCTTTCATTCTGCGAACAGATCACCAAAGTCTTAAGTACTTCATGACGCACACCAAGATCTCCGACAAACAAATGAGGTGGGAAAATTTCCTTTCGCAATTTCATTTTCATATTGCTCACATTGCTGGCAAGCATAATCAAGTAGCTGATGCACTCTCAAGACGTACGAGAGTGAATGCGGTTTCCATAGCAACTCACAATGATCTATCTTCAATGATAGATGAGTACGCTATCGATCCCGATTTTAGAGATGTGATTTCAGCCCTTGCATTGGGGAAGAAAGAAGAACCATTTACCTTACAAGATGGTTATCTTCTCCATGGAAATAGACAATGCATTACTAACTCACTACGTGAGAAAGTAATGTATGAATCTCATGCTCCACCTTATGCGGGGCATAGAGGAATTCAGTCTACCTTAAAGGGGATTGAAACATATTTCTATTGGCCTACCATGAAAGTGAACATACAAGAGTATGTTTCTAAATGTGTGGTATGCCAAAAGACAAAATTTGATAGAGGGAAGCAACTTGGATTGCTTCAACCCTTGCCAATCCCTAATTCACCATGGGAGAGCATATCCATGGATTTTATCTTTGGATTGCCTAAGTCTATCCATGGGAATATGGGAATATGGACGATAGTAGACACGTTCAGTAAACAAGCTCATTTTATACCTGTCAAAAAGACTATCAAATGGCAACCCTCTTCATTTCACAAATTTTCAAGTACCATGGCTTGCCAATGTCCATAGTGTCGGATAGAGATCCTAGAATGACCAGTAATTTCTGGAAGGGTCTCTTTGAGAATTTAGGGACAAGGCTAAACTTCTCTTCGGCCTATCATCCACAAACGGATGGCCAAAGTAAAATAGCTAACCTAACCATTCTTGATCTACTAAAAGCCTATGTAACGGAAGTAGATCAAAGATCCCAATGGGAGAAGTACTTACCCTTAGTGGAGTATGCTTACAATAAGACTATACATACTTCCACGGGAAAAGCACCTTTCGAGGTAATTGAGGGAAGATCAAAAAGTACCTTGCTACTTAAGGTACATGGGAAGATCTTCGCTGTAGATGACTATAGCCGACGAGACCTACAAGAATCTTTTCAAAAGATTAAGGATGCTATCTCTATCTCACAGCAAAGGCAAAAGGCTGCTGCTGACAAGCACACAAGAGCCCAAGCCTTTAAAGAAAACGATTGGGTCTTTTTAAAGTTTCCCAAGGCTCGATTAAGGCACACGACGGGCAAGCATCCTACGGGCCACCAAAAGTACTATGCTAAACTAGAAAAAAGGTACTATGGTCCCTTTCAGATTCTTAGGCCAATCAATGAGATGGCCTATCGACTCAAGTTGCCCAATCATTGGCTCATACACAATGCTTTCCATGTGAGCCTATTAAAGCCTTACAAAGGAGAGCCACCTCAAGAACCAACTATTGAAGACCCATCGAGGACCAAGAGGAGGTGATGCAGCCCGAGTCCATTCTCGGACATGAAGACAAGGTACTAAGAGGCGGTAAGACAATCTGACGATATCTTATTAAGTTTAAGAATTATCCTTTTCAAGATGCTAGATGGATGCAAGGCATACAATTAAAGGATAACCTAAACCTTGTCAATGCTTACAATGCTTCCCAAGAGTAAGCAAATGTACAAAATGTTAAAAATGAACAAAGTTTTTGTCTTATAAGACTCTCTTTTTCTTTATTGTGCACAAAAATGAAGTAGTATGCATGCTTAGATCAAGTTTGAGGAGACGACGTCTCCCAAACACCAAATAGAGCTTGTCACTCTACTATGGAAGATTGATAGGACTAATGTGTAGACATGCTTGCGGCAGCCTCGGGCTCTCAAGCGCCAAATGGACTAGTCATCCATTGTGGAATGATGTCATAGGGTAACATAGGGATCCTCTACCCGCTAAAAACAGGACTCATGAATATGCTTTATCTTCTCTACACCATAGTCGAGGACGACTATGATTTCAAGAGAGAGGTAATGTCATAATAATCAATATCTAATTCTCCTAAATGATTTTCTCATATTAAACTGATCATTTAATGCGGGGAAGTGCCAGGGGAGAAAAGGCTAGAATATTGGTTAAGCTAGCAGACCGGACACAGTAGAGATCCAAAGGAGGGAAAATAGGGATCCAAAGGGGGGGCCATCTGCAAAAGAGCTATGTGCAACAATGGGCTAAAAAGACCCTAAGGTTCAGCCCATTAAGACTTCCAAAATGCTAAGGTTCCAAAATTCAAAGGTTGTGTCCAAAGGGTTAAAGCTTAGGGGGAATTGGATGCTTTGTGTGCTCTCCAAAGTCAATGCATATCCCTACATGGGAGGAGGCGAGCCCTTCTTCTAGGGGATGAGAGAGAAAGACACACACACACACACATGCTCCCTTTACACAAAGGGAATGAGGGACACATGTCATCTCCCTAGGCCAGATGCCCACAAGGTGTGCTTAGTTCCTATTGGATGACCCTTGAAGTGGACCAATGAGAATTAAGCTAGAGTAAATCTAGTTTAATTAATTTAAAAACATTTAATAAAAGAAACCAATGAGAATTAAGTCTCCTAGAAGACTATTGGGCAGTCTCCCAAGGGGTCCAATGAGCATTCAGGAGCCCAATGGCTTGCCTGATTCCTATTGGCCAGGAGGCAAAGGGGTCCATTGAGAGTTTAGTTTCATTATTTAATTACCTTAAGCTCTCACAAAAGGGGAAAGGGGGACACATGTCAGAAGGCTATCACTTATGCTGCTTAATAGTCATTGGCTTGTTGACTTGGGGAGAGCCAATGAGGGCTCAGCAAGAGCAAATAGCAAGAGGGCTCGCCCAAGAGAGAGAGGGGGGTGATTTTTGCAAGGATTATCACACACACACTCACACACAGTCTGGGTGTGAAGCAAAGAAGACTATCTCTTCCCAAGCTGTAATGGAGAGCTCATCACCTACTCCAAGCTTGTGAGATAGAAGCCTACATCAACACACTCTTGGCATGTGGATGCAAATCCAACCAAGAGCCAAGCTTCAATGCATGCTCATCTGCTCTACCAAGATAATTACTAATCTAAAGCTATGATAATATGAGTGATTATGTGAGGATATGTACATCTTTCTCGTAAGATACTCCTTCTTCCTCTCAATCTACTCTCATACCCTGCTAGCTCTCACCATGTTCGAAGGTGTGTGAGGTCTTGGGTCTGAGAACGGGGATAATTAAAGTTGTGTTTGTTAAGTGTTTTGCTTGGTGCATGAAGCTTTCATCTTTATTTCACTAGGTAGTCTTGAAGGAACACAAAGAATTGTATTGTACAATGTCTCTCTTGATGGGAGAAACCATAATACAAAGCCTTTTGGAGGGGGGACCGGCTCCATGCAAATCCGGTCCTCAACTGTTGTCAATAGCTTAATTTCTCTCTCTTTTGAAAGTATTGTTGATGCTATCTAACTAGGTGTTATGCTTTTTGTTGCTCTCTCCACCCAAGCACTCTTGTAATTCTCATTAGGAATCTATTCTAATGAAATGCCCACTATGTTCATGCTCATTTCCGCTACACACAAGTTATTAGGCCATTAAATGTTACACGCCAATGCAGGGGGAAAATTGGATGGTCATGGGAAGACTAAAAAGTCTTCCCATATCCCTAGGAAGGAGGAGGCAAGCCCTTTTATTAGGGGATGAGAGAGAAACACACACACACACATACACACACACTCCAAGGCTCTCCCTTTACACAAAGGGAATACTAGACACATGTCAGGCTCCTAGGCCAGTTGTTCCCAATCTCCCCTCAAATCCTATTGGATGGCCATAGAGGTGGACCAATAAGAATTAGACTACAGTAAATTTAGTGTAATCAATTAAAAAATGCTTGATAAAAGAACCAATAGAAATTAATCTCCCTAGAAGACTATTGAACAGTCTACCAAGGGGTCCAATGAGCATTCAACAGCCCGATGGCTTGCCTGATTCCTATTGGCCAAAAGACTAAGAGGTCCAATGAGAGTTTAATTGAATTATCTAATTACCTAAAGCTCTCACAAAAGGGGAAAGGGGGACACTTGTCAAAAGGCTATCAACTATGCCTCTAAGCTTTACAGCAGCCAATGGGAGGCCAACATGAGCATTTAGCAAGAGGGTCGACCAAGAAGAGAGAGAGGGCTGCATTTTACTCAACCACATTGCCCACTATAAGAGGAGTTGTCTATAACCGCTAACATTGCCATGGAAAAACAGAGGAAAAAGGAGAGAAAAATTTGAGTGGGCGGCAATAACCGGGGCTATGAACGTGGTAGTGGTTTATCAGCAATAAGCACGATAATAGTCGCGACAATATACCCGCTGCTATTACCTTGATCTTTGCCGCTGTTAATACCGCATATATTACCGCTAAACACCAATTCAAAAATAAAGGTGCTCATTTTGGGTGGCCCAAATGAGCACCTTTATTTCTGACCTGTATAAAACAATAAGACATCAATTGTTTTTGAAAAGAGTATAAAAAATACCAAAGAACTGAATTTGAATTTACTCTACCTTGACAATTAAAAATGTAGAAGATAAACTATTTAAAAAAGTTATAATAAAAAGTAAATAGTTGTATATACATTGTGCCACATTGGGACTTTATGAAAGTTTTGACAAAACATTTTTTTATCTAATCCTCGTCACCGTCCAGAGGCACGTATGTTGGATCACTTTGACTCTACATAAATCCAAACCAAATTAAACAATTATCCACAACTCAAAACAATTGATACAAAATTACTTGTTTAAACTTACCGCTTGTAGTGGTCCAGCTGCTGCGTCGAATTGCTCGCGAGAGATATGGTTGTTTTCAAACAACCATCGCCAAGTATCAAATTCTGTATGTTGCTCCCGATACTTGACCATCACTCTGGTTGGTCGAGAGAGAGTGACATCTTCCTAAGTTAGCAATAACAATACCAAATTATCAACTACAATCTTTGTAATCAACGATCGACGTTATAATTCAAATAATCTTACATATTTATCCTTCCAAGCTCCCTTGCCTTTTGAGCCATAGTGCATGGGAGTTTGTCTTGCGCGGGCCTCGCGTTGTTGTCTATATGATGAACCCGTCGCAGCTTGATCGCTCTTCTCTTGAATTGCCCACTCTCACTCTGCGTCTGCCATGTTGCCACCGCGGTAACTCCTATCTGAATCTCTGACCTGGTTGGCTGTTGCACGTCGCACACTGGACTGCTTGTTTTTTAGAAATGTCTTTATGTAGCCCTCCAACCATTGTTGTGAAAAAGGTTGATCGGGGGTGTTTGGAAATCTAGCTAAGAAAGCCTCCTCAATGTACCGTGCATGATCGAGCAGTTGGTCTCTAAACTTTATAAAACAATTCTTATACGTTGAATGTATAAGAATTTGTATATGGCATCGAAATGCCTTGCCTTGCGTTGTGCCGAAATCAAACTCCCCGCCATATTTAACCCTGTAGTAGCATCCATACGTGTCTGGCACGGGTGCGTCAGTATCCTCGTCCTCTGCGTCAAGGGCGGCACGCTCTAAAAGTGGGGACTCCGTTCCCCTGCTTACCAAAACATGCGAAACCACAAGATCCGCCGTCGCTTCGTCTCTCACGGTGCTCGCTGCCCTAAGACGAGTGTCAATGCGCGCTACCAGAGGAAGTCTGTCGATGATGTTCTGGCAAAGCCGGAGTGGAATGGAGTTGCGTAGGACCCTGTGATGCCATGGGAGTAGGACCCTGCGATGCAAGGGGAGTAGGACCCTGCGATGGAATAGGAGTAGGACGATAGGAAGGGAGAGTAGAGGGAGGTGCCATCGGTGCGAGGCTTTGTAGGTAAGGAGTCATTCCCTGACTCCCCCATGGTGTAGTCCGCGCAGAAATGTCGTAGGTCGCAAGCTGCTGCGCAGTGTAGCGGCCAAACAAATTCTCTGTCGAACGGAGGTACTGCTCTTGTAAAGAGATAGCCCGCTGTAAGTCAGGATCCACGACCGGTGGAGGAATCTGAGAAGGGTAGGTGTAGGATGGCCATGCCTGCAAATAACAGAAAAAAAAACCTATGACACTCATGGTTTATGGTTAACTACGTAGAAACATTATTTATTTCTTTGCTTGTTCTCACCGACTCAACACTCGAGTCCACTGGAGGCGATGTCCACCCCCGGTGGGAGCCCACCTCAGATGTGAACCAACCAAAAGAAGAGCCAGCTGGCTGCTCCTCACCAGTTGGTCTGTCGTCTGACATCTACATTACAAAGAGCAATATAAGATCAAGCTTTCCACCCTCCTCACTCATCTAAATATACGTACACAAGTATATTACCACACAAACACGTAGATATATATACATAATAGTAGACCTAAGTAGAGGCTAGTAGTGCCAAAGGTCAACTGCACCTCTTTAGATATCATCCCAATCTCAATCGTGGTAAAACCAAAGGTACATTGCGATAATCCTTGCATGACTGGTTCAATGACCGCAATGCCACGATTAAAAAAGGACTATACCCAAGAGGAAGCGTTTAACCTTCAGATGCTATGATCCCGTACTTAGTGCCTACATACATGCATAAATAGATATATATGTTCACAAATATATATGTTAAGGTTGTAAATGTAGCCATCGTTTTGTGTTGGCTGCACCTAAATTCAACGTCTAAGTGATCAATTGATCGTAGCATTATAATTCTCTCCCAGAGGATATATATATTAGCACACAAACACGTAGATATATACACATAATAGTAGACCTAAGTAGAGGCTAGTAGTGCCAAAGGTCAATTGCACCTCTTTAGATATCATCGCAGTCTCAACCATGGTAAAACCAAAGGTACATTGTAGTAATCCATGCATGAGTGGGTCAGTGACCGTAACGCCACGATTAAAAAAGGACTATACCCAAGAGGAAGCGTCTAACCTTCGGATGCTATGCTCCCATACTTAGTGCCTACATACATGCATAAAAAGATATATATGTACACACATATATATGTTAAGGTTGTAAATGTAGCCATCGTTTTGCGCTGGCTGCACCTAAATTCAACCTCTAAGTGATCAATTGATTGTAACATTACAATTCTAATGTAATGCAATAAGTAATTCTATTTCTCTCACTGAGTCTCTCTGTCTCCATCCCAGAGTCATGTCTGCGCCTCCATGTAAAGCAAGCACTCTCAAAGATGAGAATCCAAACATGGACAACATCTTCTACTGAGGCATGGAGGTCTCGGCTAAGGTCATGGTGGCTTTGGACTTGGGTACCACTTTTTCGGGCTTCGCGTACGTCCACAAGAGCGACCCAAGGACATCCACCATGTCCTAGAATGGCCTCACAAACTGAGGCAGCCGCTTCATCCCGTTATTGCAAAACATAGATCACCATGTTTTCCAAGTGGAACCCATTGTCTTCTACCTACACCCTCCAAGCTTGGGGATGGGCTGCCCTTTGCTTTCTCTCCCTCTTTCCCTCTCTTTCTCTCTCTCTCTCTCTCTCTCTCTTTCTTTCTCTCTCTCTCTCTTTCTCTACCTCTATCTCTCTCTTTCTCTATCTCTCTTTCTTTCTCTCTATCTCTCTCCCTCTCTATCTACTCTCTCTCTTTCCGTATCCCTATTTCCCTCTATCTCTCT
This sequence comes from Adiantum capillus-veneris, assembly GCF_014529385.1. Taxonomy (NCBI): domain Eukaryota; kingdom Viridiplantae; phylum Streptophyta; class Polypodiopsida; order Polypodiales; family Pteridaceae; genus Adiantum; species Adiantum capillus-veneris. Next base: position 33,040,842 of record NC_140955.1, on the reverse strand, counting down.
CTTTCCCTCTATCTCTCTCTTTTTTTCTCTCCCTCTCTTTCTCTCCCTCTTTCCCTCTATCTCTCTCCCTCTCTTTCTCTATCTCTCTTTCTTTCTCTCCCTCTCTTTCTCTCCCTCTCTATTTACTCTCTCTCTTTCCCTATCCCTATTTCCGTTTCTCTCACTCTATCTCTCTCTCTTTCTTTCTCTCTCCCTCTTTTCCTCTATCCCTCTCTTTTCTTCCCTCTTTCCCTCTCTCACTCTATCTCTCCCTCTCTCCCTCTATCTCTCTCTCTTTCTTTCTCTCCCTCTTTCCCCCTCCATCTCTCTCTTTCTCTCCCTCTTTCCCTCTCTCACTCTATCTCTCTCTCTCTCTTTCTTTCTCCCTCTTTCCCTCTATCTCTCTCTTTCTCTCCCTCTTTCCCTCTCTCACTCTATCTCTCTCTCTTCCTTTCTCTAACTCTTTTTCTCTCTCTCTTCCCCTCTATCTCTCTCTTTCTCTCCCGCTTTCCCTCTCTCCCTCTCTTTCTTTCTCTCCCGCTTTCTTTCTCTCCCTCTCTTTCTCTCTATCTCTATTCCTCTCTTTCTCTCCCTCTCTATCTACTCTCTCTCTTTTCCTATCCCTATTTCCCTTTATCTCCCTCTATCTCTCTCTCCCTCTTTCCCTCTATCTCTCTCTTTCTCTCCCTCTATCCACCTCTCTCTCTCTCTCTCTCTCTCTCTCTCCCTCTCTCCCTCTATCTCTCTCTTTCCCTATCCCTATTTCCCTCTATCTCCCTCTTTCTCTCTCTCTCTTTCCATATCTCTATTTCCCTCTACCTCTCTCTTTCTCTCCCTTTATCTACTCTCTCTCTTTGTCTCCCTCTTTCCCTATTTCCCTCTCTCTCTCTCTCTCTCTCTCTCTCTCTCTTTCCCTATCCCTATTTCCCTCTATCTCTCTCTTTCTCTCCCTCTATCTACTCTCTCTCTCTCCCCCCCCCTCTCTCTCTCTCTCTCTCTCTCTCTCTCTCTCTCTCTCCCTCCCTATTTCTATCTCCCCATCTCTCTCCCTCTTTCCCTAACATGGACTCCCTATATCCCTATCCCTATCTCTTTCCCTATCTCTCTCTCTCTCTCTCTCTCTCTCTCTCTCTCTATATATATATATATATATATATATATATATATATATATATATATATATATATATATATATATATATATATATATCCCTCTTTCTTTCTCTCTCTCTCTCTCTCTCTCTCTCTCTCTCTCTCTTTTATTTCATTTATCTCTTTCTCTCTCTCTATTTCATCTAACACTATCCAAACAATCATTTCCAAAATATGCGTGACAAATCAATCATTTCCAATTGTGCGTAGCAAAGCAACCATTTTCAAACGTGGTTAGCAAAGCAACCATTTCAAACGTGCTTAGCAAAGCAATCATTTCAAACAAGCCATGCGAAGCAACCATTTCCTAATGAACGAGTTATGTTATAATGGATTCTCTATTTTCTCTAAATTTTTTTATTTATGTGTGTGTGTGTGTATGTGTGTGCGTGTGTGTGGTAGAAAACAAAAGAGGAAGAGGGAGGATGTGCTTTTGTGTTTACCTCTTCTTTGTAGCGTGGAATAGGTTGAGAGTCCAAAGAAGATGATGGAATACCCCCTTGCTGAAACTGAGACAAAACCTTCTTCGACGAAACTTGAGAAGCTTGGAGAAGGAGAGAGGGGGAACGGGGGGGGAGGGGAGGGGGAGGCTTGTTGAAGGAGAGAGAGGGTAGGAGATGGGGGGTGGGGGAGGGGAGGGGGGGGGGGGAGCTTGGGAGCAATGGCAGAGACAAGAACACCGGGTATGCTGCAAAAACGCGGCATACTCTGTCTTCTTTCCTTTTTTAGGCGCCAATTATTACCGCGCCTATTACCGCGCTTATTACCGCCCATATTACCACGGCCAGTCATTTCAAACGGATACATGCGAATCCGAGGTTGCGAAGGTGGGGGGGGGGGTACAAACCACCCCCCCTACCCTTAGCTATACATTATTTCATTTTTTAGCCTTTTGAGTTTTTTGATGAAGTTTTTTAATTTTTTATGGATACTTTATTTTGTAGTACTTCTACATATTTATTAATTGAATTTTTTGAAATCTCTTTTAGTTAAAAAATAATTTTAATACTCATTGTCATTTATTCCCTTTGACTTTAACTATATGTAATTTTTCTAATGGAATTAAGTGTTTTTCTAATTATTTATTTTTTAGGACACATGACTAAATAAACAACCTTTCGCATGCGCAGGACATCGACTGGGATGATCGTGGTCCTCCTGGAGGCCCAGAGCGAGATCATTGGCACAAGGAAAAACTACCTTGTCCTTGTGCCAAGTGCAAAAGGGTAATTCCTCGCTTGAGGCGCATTGCATTGGAGCACGTGGAGAACGAAGGGCTTTGGCATCCTCGAAAAAGCGCTCGGAGAGATGATAGCACGACTCACCCGTCGCTTGAGGAAGTGCCCCATTGGCCTATGTTCGGTGGTGGTGCACCGGCGCGCAAGGCCGAACGGCAGAGGCAAGAGCGACTGGGCAATTTGGGTGCACCGCATGGTGATCCTGCCGTTGGCTCTACGTCGGCAGCTCCTACGACGTCTTCGTCTCACTTTGAGGTAGAGGATGAGTATATGTTCGACATGTGTGATGAGTTACTAGCTCATGAGCGTGACGTGTGCGAAGAGGATTGTCAGCCTTTCACTAAACGGACTGCCGAAACGGAGGATAGATTGATGACGAGTGCTCGAATACCTCTTTACGACGGTGCACGGTACTCGATGCTCCGAGCATCGTTGAAAGTACTCAACTTACAAGAAAAATTCGGTTGGAGTAATGCAAGTGTCGATGCACTACTTCTGTAAGTATGGAATGTGGCTTTTACATACTCTCTCCCTTTCTCTTTATGGTGTCGTCTTCTAGGAATTATACTAATACGCATATTTGTTATAGTTTGATGGGCAAAATGTTGCCAGCTGATCGCCACATGCCTCCAGATCGTCGACGAGCTAGATCGTATGTCACTGCACTTGGAATGGATTATGAGCGCATCCATGCGTGCGTCAACGATTGCATGCTATACCGCAATGAGCATGCACATGCTACCTCATGTCCCGTGTGCGGGGAGGCACGATACAAGACAGGTGTGAGCGGAGCACACCTACCCCGCAAGGTATTAAGACATTTTTCATTAATTCCTCGCATCCAACACATGTTTAAAAGCAGGTCTATCGTGGAGCTTCTCGTGTGGCACGCAAACCATCACTCAAATGATGGAATGATGTGTGTCCCTACCGATTCACCTGCATGGAGGCAAATCGAAACTCAATGGCCAGAGTTTGGGTTGGAGCCTCGACACTTGAGGCTTGGGTTAGCAAGTGATAGTGTCAACCCCTTCAGTACTAAGTCTACTTCATGGAGCACTTGGCCTGTGGTGATCGTCAACTACAATATTCCACCATGGGAGACAACCAAGAAGGGCAATATACTTCTTTCCTTGCTTCTGCCAGCGAAGTACAAAGTGTCAAATATTGACATTTACCTCGAGCCCCTCATCGAGGAGTTGGAGGAGTTACGGAGACATTAGGAAAAATATGAACCCTCTAGGGGCCCTTTGGGATTAAGGTTAATTAGAGGCCAACCAATGAGAAGAGGGTGGTGGACACACTCTATGCCCTCAAAAATGTAGGGGGACAAAGTAGTCTTACACTTCTTAAATGGGCTCTTACCTAGTGAGAAGGTGGGGTGGAGGGGTGGGTGGGCCATATGGAACCTCCAACTTCCCTCCTTTTTGAACCGGTTATGAAAAAATCCCAAAAATTTGAAAATTTTGAAAATTTTCAAAACTCAAATTTCATCTTCTTACACCCTCCCTTAAACTATTTTATGGTCTAAAAAGCATTTTTTGACCTCAAAAAGTCAAAACGAGCACCCAAAAACCCTAAAATTCAATTTTTTGTTGAAAAATCTTTTTTTGCTATCCAGAGCTCCCCCAAAAGTAGTTCTTAGGCAAAAAGTGATTTTCTCTCTCTAGAACCCCTTTTCCAACCCCTCCTTGGTTGCAACCATCACACTCATCCTCTACTCCAACACTCTCTCTCTCTCTCTCTCTACACCATCTCCATTACTGCAGCAAGGAAGCTCCTCTCTCCTCCCCTACCACCTTCCATTGCCACACCAAGCAAGGGTTATCCACCTTCTCCTCCCATTGCCACAAGGGTTAATCACCTTCTCATATCACTTTATCCCACCTACATTGTAGCAACAAGCAAGGTCCTTCTCCTCCTCTTAGTTTTCTTTGCTCATCAACCATGGCCAACTCTACTTCGCAAAGGCGGCCAAAGGATGAGGTCACAACACTTGCATGCCACAACACTAGAGGTGTAGATGATGAGTGGGTGCCACAAGAGTTCACCAAAGGTGCTTGGGTATACATGCAACCATCTGCTATTGGCCCTCATCGTGTGCGGAATCGTGTAAACTTGGATCTTCATTGGAAAGGAAAGCTCCTTGGCTTCAAGAACCGCAAAGACAAGGGGACCGTAGCCATTGTGCAACATGTTTTCTCAATGTCAACCATGCATTTGTAACAACCACCTCGATTTCCAACACATTGTAAGTACATGTTTTGAGAATACAAAGCTAGGTGTGAAATCACAGTATAATGTTATTATGGATTCATACTAAGATTTTTCATGCATTTATAGTCATATTTCCATCCACGTTGGTGGAGGAGCAGCCACTACATAGTCTCTCCGGCACATTCAATGCTATACATGCGGATATTGGAGCAATAATGTTCCCACATCTTTGCCCAACCAAACTGGTTCAAAGAAGGATTTTCTTCTATTCTCACTCCTATATTGTCCCTACTTCTACACAAGCGTTTGGAACGCTTGAACCCATCAAAGTAACTTCCTTATTAATTATGGAGTGGCCGATGCCAGATTTGTGGTCGGTAGCATCTTTCAACCAAAAGATGATAATGAATGTCCAAAAATCTTTGAAATACTCTAAAGCTTCTAGGTATGTGGGCTTGAGTTGGTGTTTGCCTATTCATTGTTTTGTGCACATTTTTAAAGAGTTTGGATTTGTGGAGACTACCACAATGCTTGTATGTAAAGATGCGCATTATGAGGAATTAGGAAGGCATTTAGAAGAGGACTGGGGTTTTGTGGAGGGCATGCACAACGGGGACCGGTACCATTGTAAGGTTGGAGCTTCAGGTATTGGAATGCGCTATTTGAAATCCCGCACCTCCTTGTACATACGATTTCACTAAGATCGTTGGATGTGCAAGCTTGGAGTGTGGACTCCCTTACAGAGTGTAGACGGCGCTATTGCAAGCTTTGACATTGCAGTGAAGATGCCCAATAATGCTTTGGAGGCAGTCCAAGTGAACAAGCATTGGACTCTCAATAATGTTCGAGAACATTTGGTTATTATGGGTTTTGAGGCCCTTCAGCAAGCACAATTTCGTTTACAAGGTCACAAGGTGAGAATCCTTCCACCACATTTTCAATACATCATGGTTTGTCGATCATTAGATGCTTATTGTAATGAATGTCCGAAGATTGGGAAGAGAATGGAAGAAAAATTGAAGGTCGAGGAGGACTGGGGGATGGATGGAACTATGCTATCGATCTTATAACTTTGTAACTCTTGCAATTTTCAAACTCATCCCCGCTGTAATCAACATAATTTGCTTCGGCAAATCATGCCTTAATGGATGAGAAATCATTTTTTGATGAAAGTGCCTTTTTTTTTAATGTCTTAAAAAAAGGGTCCATTATAAAAGGGGGGCCACCTAACTCATTCACTATTTTCACTTTTGCAACTCTTGAGCTCCTCCACTCTCTATCTACACCCCAGGCTAAACATGGATGCTTCCAAAGCCTCTACATCTGCAGCCACATCCACCCCTTTTTCACGCTTCATCCTCTTCCTTGAGGACACCAAATACAAAGGAAAGTTGGACCTGCACACCTTTTTTACTCGTCTCCCTAACCTTGACGCCACAGTTTCCCTTCACATGGATGCATTTGCCGAGTTTTTTGCATTCATGGAGGAGCACATCATAAAATATTATGTATCTATCCCCCCATATGCAAGGATCTGGGTGCCTTGCGATCTTTTGCGCTATATACACAAAGGTGATCGCCCATTCTCCAAGCGGTTGCAACGATTCCAAGAAATTGCAACCGATGTAGGACATTACTTGGATGAGCAAGCCCCAGGGGTGTCAGCGCTCAAGAAGCGCAAGTTGGGGGTGGAGTACCTTTCTCGGCTCGCAACATTTATCTTCTTGGTGAGCGAGGAACCTGATTTGGAGGAGCTCCGCTTACCACACCTTCAGGCTGGGTCCTTTATCAAGGACACCAAGGAGCAGCAGGTTATCCCCATGAACCCTACAGCGGAAGGAAAGGCACACCACCTCGAGTACCCTAGGGGTCTTGAGGAAGTGGTTGAGAAATCCATAGTTGCGGCTGGCCCTAGTGACACTCCAGTGCCACTACCACTGACGGATGTGGCTATCCCAGAGGTAGAAATCAACCGCTTCTCCTCAGTGTTAGTGGATGAGGAGGAGTATGTGTTCCTGCATGATTTGGAGAAAGCATTTGGCCTGTGCATGGATGAATTCTTGAGCGTGCTATGCAAAAACACCAAATGTCCCTAAGACAATACGCCAGATGCCCTAGAAAGCAAGCTCTTGCCAGATGGGGACTTTTTTGCTGACACTATTGCAGTTGTATGTGCGGAGGTCCTGGTAGCAGAGCAGTTGCACGTGGATGATGAAGAATTCCAAGCCACGCAAGCCAAGGTTGAGGCTGCTAGGATGCCTATGCCATTATGCAACCTCCCATCTGATGATCCAAAGCTCGTATCTGTGGTGCATGGGAGCATTGACTTGGATGCAAAGGGAAACAGGGAGGAGGACAACAAGGAGCGGGAGGTAAACTGTATCCTAATTTTCATGTTACTATTTTATCCTTCATTGTCTTTTTTCTCAACCTTCATCGGTTTATGACAGGATGTTGTGAAGGTTGATGATTTTGATGCAAGGACGGGTGGCAAGCGGACGGGCTTTGGACCTCAAGCTTCCCTTGCACATTACCTAGGACAACTCCCCCTTGGCGATGTCGCCATTATCCATAATGAATTTACTCCCCAAGCCCATTTTATGACTTGGGCGTTAAAAGCTTTGAGCAAGTTTTTGTGCACCATTGCTCAAACTACGCATCAAGTGTTCCTAGTGCGTAGATCCCTTGTATGCACAGTGTTTGGCACTAGCTTTCGTGGTAAAGTGCTTGCCCAGATAGGGATACATGCTTTCATTGGCTCAACTGACCCAAAGGCCATAGCGCAGTCCCTCTTGACTGGGAAATCGCCTTACGTGCAAAATAGGCGCCAGGAAATGGTCAAAAAAATTATGAACTCCTCAGATACATGATGTAAAATCACCGTTTTGGAAGTAATAAAAAATATTTGAAATTGTCTCTCTATCTTGTAAATTCTTTTGAATGTGATTTGACAATCTTGAAAATTGTTTCAATTGGTGATATTAAATTGTTTTGATTGGTGACTTTGTAATTTCAAGTTCTGTATGTAATTTCAGTCAATTTCAGTAAATTTAGGTATTTTATGTTCCCTAGGGGGTAGATAAGCCTACCAAGGGCCAAAAAAAGCCTGGCCACAAGGGCCCGCAAATGGCCCATCCATCAGTTTTGGATGGGCCATTTGCGCGCCCTTGTGGCGAGGCTTTTTTTTGCCCCTTGTAGGCTTATCTACCCCCTAGGATACTTATAAAGCACAAATTTATTGAAATGAATTGGTTTTGCATCATTAATTTAGATGCACCCTTTTTATGGCAATTCTAGCATATGTTCACACTCAAGGACACTAGAAAAGGTGAAATCAATTATGAAATGAAGTTTCTAGCACACTATCACCTGCTTTAGCTCTACCTAGTACACCCCTACACCAAAAAGTCCAATTAGATTGGACATTTGAAAAATCCAAATTAATGTTGCATACACACTTGGTTTCACAATATGTTATTTTTTTTAATATCCGATAGGGAATTCAAAGCTTGAAATGGCCAAAAAAGGGTGTCCACAAGGATCCATGTAAAATAATGTTGCAAAACCAATAGGTTTTAGTAAATTTGTGCTTTTTAAGTACCCTTGGGGGTAGATAAGCCTACAAGGGGCAAAAAAAAGCCTGGCCACAAGGGCGCGCAAATGGCCCATCCAAAACTAATGGATGAGCCATTTGCGCACCCTTGTGGCCAGGCTTTTTTTTGCCCCTTGTAGGCTTATCTACCCCCAAGGGTACTTAAAAAGCACAAATTTACTGAAATTGACCGAAATTACATACAGAACTTGAAATTACAAAGTCATTTCATTACAAAGATAATAGACACAGTAGACACAACTGTTGATCATATTGTCATTGGAAAGTCAAATCATTACAGAGATAAGGGTGTGCAATACAAAAAGAGGGGTAACTTCGGCTAATGCTCGAAGTCTCGTTGCAATCGACGTGCAAGCTGCATATCTTTTGGCTGTATAGTCACTCGCTTTGTATGAATGGTGCATAGGTTGGTATCTTCCAACACCGAAATGATGTGGGCCTCTGCAGCTTCTTGAATAGCCTCTAGCGCTATTGCTTGCATTCTAACTGATTTCCATAGCTTTGAAGCACCTCCTTCACAGTGCGAGCAAAGGGGGCACATCGAATCAAAAGCTCCGTCGTCTTCTGGTAGTGGCGGATTTTTGCAAATGCCCTTGCTATTTTTCGGCGCCACTACGGTTGTCTTGGGGGCACTTGCACATTTACTGGCGGGCGGCGTTTAGGCTTCTTGAAAAACTTAGACTTGCACCTGTTTACATGCTTAGGGGCTAGTTCTGCAGCCTCTTCTGATTCTTCCTCTTCCCTTGGCTGCCGATCTTGTCGTGTGGGGAGAGCTCCCTGGCCTTGAGGCAATCTCTTCCCCCCAATGGCCACCCGGTCTGTGCGCGGTATTTTATCTCGCAGCCATGGTGGCCCACTCTCCGATTTAGTGTCTGTATGGACCACCCGAGTCCTGGATGGTCCTGCTTGTGATTGGTGGCGCGACGGCTGCTCCTTATCAAACTCTGTTGTTTGCTGGCCCTGTTCTTCTCTCCAGCATTGGGCACGTTGCTTCATTCCCATTCTAGGTGTTATATCTTGAGGAGGTGGAGATTCAGCAGTCCTCCATGACTCTCGTGCCCTACCACCATGCCCACTACCAAAAGAGTTCCTGGAACGGCCAGGTGTTCGTGGCCGTTTTCTTGTGCCTTTAAGCCATGACGGCTTCTCACATCCTTGGAGGGTGTTTTTGTTGGCAGACGGATGCTCTTTCGCGGTTTGTTTGGTGCGTGCCATTTTGTTGGTAAGAGCTCACCCGTTCTTAAGAAATGAGTGGTTTATGAGAGCATGCAATATTTATAAGGGCCCATTTAAAAAGGGCCCCGTTCACACTAATTTTTTTTAAAAAAGTATTATTTTTTAAATAAACATGTCGCTAAGAGTTGGACCCTACGTTCACTTTTAGTGACTCGTGCAGTATCCACTTTGATCCTTGTCGCACTCTGCATTGCCGCCATGCAGCATGCTTGGTGGGACCTTGCGACATTTACCACTTGTTGCATTAGGAGAAATATGAACCTTGCATGGGCCTTGTAAGGAATCCTAATTTTTAGGGATTAAGACTAATGGTGTGTAGGGTTAAGGGGACAAGGGCATTCAAGAAGCTAGTTTTGAGTAGGCTTTTCTAGCCTTTTTTTTAGACACATGTAGGATGTGGACCTAGGAGGTCACCTTCTCTCTCTAGATTTTTGAAAGTGAAGGGAGTAAAGAGGTGTGGCCACATCATAAAAAACGTAGATCACTAAGAGCCAAAATTTGACTTAAAAAAAAAATAAATTATTTTTACTTATTTTTGACTTAAAACTCCCCCCCAACATATATCCATATCAAAAAAGTAATTTTTGACATTTTTTTAAACTTACAAACACTAAAAGTCCAATTTTTCAAAAAAAACTCCCCCCCCAAAAAAAAAACTTTCTTCTCCCTTCCTCCTCCCTGCCCCTTCTCTCCTCCTCCTCCCCTCTCTCCCTCTCTCCCACTGTCCCCTTCTCTCCTCCCATGTTCCTCCCTCTCCCTCCCTGCTCCCTTCTCTCCTCCTTCTCCACTCTCTCTCTCTCTCTCTCCCCCACTACCCCCTTGTCTTCTCCCATGTTCCTCTCTCTCCCTCCCCCTTCTCTCTTTTCATCCTTTGCTTCCTCATGCAACAACTACCATGGTTCTCAAGGACATCACAAATCGTATGCATACATATTTGCTTGTTCGCAACGTTTGCATCGAAGGCCGCATGTGAGGGTGAGGAGAGGTCATCCCAGGAACGTCGTAGCATCGGCGAGATGAATGTTGAAGATTCTTCAATATCTTGCCAATACCATCACATATTTGAATAAAACACCCCTTTATGCAAGGTAACAATATACTTCTTACTTTTGATTGTGTTCTTCTTATCATAAACTTTGAAGTCTAAGGTGTTGCCTCTACTTGTTTTGTAGTGCTTGGCACAAAGGTTGCTTTTATGCACAAATAGTGAAAGGCTGCAGGTTAGAGAGGCCAAGTGTCACCACTTTTCCTCTAAAACAATCTTCTTTGTTACATCTTGCAGGTAGGTGCTTCAAATCCATGATTATTAGGGGTGGTAGTCTCATCCTAATGTATATTTTTATATTGTTTATTCCCAGCTAGATAGAAATACTTGCAAATTTGTACAACATATACTTAACAAGTGTCTTCGTTATATAGCTTGCAAATGTTGAATTCATACATGTTTTTGTTACAAGGTGACCTCTTGCTATGCTAGTTGAGTGGCGTTGTTTGCAAGAACGGCTCAAGGAACTGGCATAACATGAAGGTTTTACGGTGGCACAAAGCTCTCCTCAGCGGCAATGTGGATCCCACTACACCAAAAATCATTATGCTGACATGAAGAGATCCCTAGTAGGACAATGAAAAAACTTTTCATCAGCAACAACACACTCTTTCCTAACATGAGGGCACTCCTACCAAAGATATTTTTATGTGATGGGTCACCCCAGGAGCACATTAGGAAATTTCGGAGGTCATTTGGAGGGCCTTCTAAGAAAATGTATTTTTTGCACTCTCTCTCTAGAAAAAATGACAAATAAAAGAGCTGGGTCTTTCATAGTAAAACTTCAAAAAGTGTACTTTAAGTAGATTCCTTACCCCTCTGAACATTCGTTCGTAGTGATTGAGGGATAATCCTCTTTTTAGTTGCATTGAATGAACAACGTCAATACGGAGGGAATGAGGCTAACATGGAGGGACGAATCTGTAGCCGCTATTCACTTTCCATTAAACCTGCACATTTGGCTAATGGCGCACTCCTCAAATGGCACAAATGTTACCCACAAACGAGCCAAATATCACCTTCACATTGATTTGGACAATGAGTACCAACCATTGATTAAGCGCAGTAAAACAAACACACATATACCTCCCTCCTCCATAGACACGCTCAGAGCTCAAGGAGCTAAACACATAGATATCTGGACGAGAGGCTCTCTCTACCCTAAGAATCCAATAACTAATGCGTCTCCACCGTTTGTCAATCCTACAAGCTTATTGACCTTTGTTGGTGATGGAGAAAACGGCCTTCTGGGTTATTGTAAATCACTTACAAGAGAAGCTGGAACTTACAAGAGCATTCTCCAAGCTCAACAATGTGAGATTGTTCGCCTTTCACATTTACATTCTACAGATCAGGTTACCATTTTGCAACATAAAACAGAGGTACAAGAACTGAAAGGAAAGGTGCGAAGTTGTCAAATGAAGGACACCATCTTGGGTGGTCGTATCCGAAAGAAGAAATTGCGCAATCTTGAAACATTGCAGGTTGCATCAGGAGGTCTCAAGAAAAGAATCCGAGCATTAAGGTGATGCTTTTTGGTTGGCTACATTGTCTTAGTTAAGTAATCTCTTTGTTTTTTCTTGTTATGCATTGTTTTCATGTGCCTAAATAGTGTTAGTGAAGCAAATTTTCTGTTATTTACTTATGCATTGTCTTCATGTAGAGACTCAATCTATCCTGACAAGGAAAACATTGACCCCAAAGCCAATATAGGAAAGAGATTGAAGCCACTTATAAGTAGAAGCCTGGCAGCAGATATAGTACATGACAAGAAGTTTAAGGTTCTACAAAGAAATGTAGTGGACCGCTTTATTTCAGAGAACTCAGTGCCTGCAAAAGAGATACAAGGCACACTTGATTCACTTGGTGTAAGCAAAAGAGGATATTCGGCTATCCAAAAGTCTGTCTCATCCATCTTTGTTAGGAAGGGTATAAAATCCAAACTTCTACCATCAGCCTCAAGTGTTTGGAAAGAGAGGCTTCAGCTTAACGAGGCACAGGGAGACTATCTTGGACAACCCTTTCATATTAAAGCAACTTACAGTGGCCATGGAGCGAACATGGCATATGATGAGTTCAACAATATTTTTATGGACCTGCGGATACTACAGAAGAGAATGGTGGAGTTTTACAACATCACATTTGAAGAGTCACGTGGACTATTACATTTTGTGTTAAAACTGGATGAGTGTGAGCTTGTTAAAGAGAAAAAGCTAGAGCGTGTTACTATTACTTTAATGAATAGAGCCCTCTCAAAGTGTCCCAGTGATGATCCTTTATATTTTAGTGTTCAATCAGAATCTAACATATGGTGGCTTGGTGCGTTTGAGGTAAGCGATATTCTCAAGTAAACTCAAATGTTCAGATCTACTTAAGTCTCATTTATTTTGTGTTGCAGGTAAAGAAAGAAGATCATGAGATTCTATATTGGGTGTTCCATCGAACTAATATTCCGGAGCTGATTGATCGACAGACTAACCAGGGAGAGGTACTACGTCTAGATGGAAGGGGAGACTTTCAAGTTCAGTGGCATCTTGCAGGTGACCTTAAAACATTAAAGTGCATGTATAATTGTGGAATGGGTGCAATGGCAAAGTCACCGTGTTTGTTCTGCATGGAGCCTGCAAAGGTCATGGACCCAAAGTGGTGGAGAAAAGCTCTGACACGTCACATTGAGGATCCTGCTTTTCGACCAGTTTTGAAAATACCACTTGTGAATGTCCACATTTGTACAATGCATGCCCTTTGTAGAATTGTAGAGAAATTGGTCTACTTATACATCGGGTTTGCTTGGAAGATTAAGAACTCTGCAGAACGACAAGTAGCCTTGCAGTGCTTAGAAATGGTACTGTCGGATATGGGGCTTCATGGTGGCAATGTGAAAATCCAGCGGGATGAAAAGAGATCAACTGCTGAGAAGGATGTCCCATGCAAACCATCCATCGGTGGGGTGAAGGCACGGAGGTTTTTATCTAAGCCCCAAGGTACAAGAGATCCAAAGCTAACAAAACATGGAAAAATATATAACACATCTTATGTTAGCAAGGTAGAGTATCAGAGCTGGAAAAAGCTACATATTGCAGTCAAAGACCACGAACCAACTACTCGTAACGCGAAGGCTGAGGTTTGGCGATCAATAGACATCCTATTTTTGATGTGCGACAAAGATGACTAGTCACAAGGTGATATGAACAAGTTCAAGGAAAATCTCAACCTTCTGAAAAAATCATTCAAAACAGCATGGACAGAGACCCAGATTACTCACTACATGGTATTATCATGTATTTCTTTCTCTCTTATGTGCAAATATGTGAGTGTAAAATATTCTAACTAATCTGTTTTCATATCCAGCACATCATCTTCAATCATTTGCCATATTTTATACAGAAGTATGGGAACCCGGCAATATGGAATACCCAAGGGATGGAAAAGTCTCATTACATGGCGAGAAATGCTTATTTCAGGCACACACGACATGGTGGCTCTCGAATCAAGGCTAACAGTTTGAGAGAACTATTTGAATGGTTCTATCGTAGAATCATTCATCGAATGCAGGCAAAAGAAGTCTTGGCAAATTCAGCAACAGCACAAGCCATCAGACATTTACAACAACAAAAAGCTAAAAGATCAATGGCATACAACAACTCCGGAGCTCGTGAAAGTCAACGAAGGTGGAGAGAGACAATGGTGTATGTGAATCACAAGTGGAGAAAGATACTCTGAGTGGATGACATTGTACAAAATTTATGTAATACATGATCTTATACAATTGGTACTTGAAGTGTATCAAGATTTTGCAGGTTCAATTTTGTTTTTTGGCACGTCACCCTTATAACGAATCATGAGATGTTTGCCATACTCTAAAAGTTCATCTGGGTTTTGTCTACCAAGAGCTAGTGCCATTGCTGTGTAGGTGTAGTAATACGCTGCCCGACCACCTGTATAGCCTGGGCAGTAACCAAAACAATCTCTAGCAAACACTTTGTCCACAAGAATGACTTTATCTGCACTTTTGGGCAGCACCGGTCCACCCAAGAAGCGTGATAGTGTCTTGAATGTGTAAGTTGCTATTGAACCCTCTTGTGACATGGAATTGTGAAAAACTACTATCGGCGACTCGCAGAGCTTTGAAAGGTACTGTGCTAGGGCCGCATCCCTTCCTCGATACTCTCTTGTCCGGCGCCGAAGGAAGTCATCCTTGTCAGCAATCCAAGACTGCACATACAATGTCAGAAATGA